>NC_056741.1:915230041-915275041 GCF_019279795.1 Protopterus annectens | reverse complement strand
GACATTGTGTAAATACATCTCTCACATACTATATATTTGTTTGAGAATTAACTGGTTATCAATAAGCATGAGAGAATTTCTACATTGCCTCAGTATGCCCATATCCACTAAGCTGGTAAGGGAGATAATGGGAAAGTTCACATCCATGGCAACAGACCCTTTTATCGGTTGGAAAGGCTCACCCAGACTCTGCTACAGTTTGCTCTGAGGGAAAGGTTAGTTTGCTTTTTATTTACTGTATTACCTTATTGCCTTTTTCTATTTTGTATACTGTGATTTGTTTTCTTTACACTGTGTTTTACTTGTAATCTGCTTTTAACTGCATATTAAAACTTAAAGAGAGACTACAGCTCTGTCTCTTGTGAGTTAGAAATATTCCCCACCCTCCCACCCGGTTAGTGTTGTATGTTTTACTGTTGTGTTTTTAAACACCACTGTCTTTCTAGTTGCCTGTCCCTTATGTTAATTTGACCATATATCTCATTTCCTCTCTGCTTTTACTGGGTGGTGTGAGTAAGCACACAATTATCATTTTGTGAAATCACTCCTCTTCAACTATTTAAATTTATTGGTTATCCTACTGTATTCCATAGTACCAGAATACAAAAGCGACTACCCCCTTTCAATCTATCTTGCTGTTTTAAAAATAGTGACTCTCCACTAAAACTTATGTTACCTACTTTTACATCTAACTCCTCTAGTGCAGACTGCAGTGTTTAAGATAAGCCATTTTTTCATCTTACCTTTAAGCATCTATTGCAAGACCACCAGTTATTGGAGAGCTCGCATTCTGCCTCTCAGTAGTCATATTGGGATTAGTGCTTCTGTTTTCTCCTGGTGAGAGAAGGAGTGCAGTTACATTATTTCCTGGAGATTGCGGATTACCAGAAAGCTTAACTGCTTTATAGGTGACAGCTTGGAATCTGTGCTTATATTCTGATCCTGGTGAGAGTAGTAGCAGAGTCCATTGATTACTTACTTTTTCTGGTTGGAGAGTGAGAGCCTGTGCTTAATATACCTGATTGGTCTAGTTGCTTTTTGAGGAATCTATCAGAAAAAGGTTACAAGACTGCAGACCCTTGCATCATCTGGGACAAGACTGTGGATCACTAAATAGGCCATGGCCTGCTTCTCTTCTTGGGATTGGTGCTAACATTTTGCTTCTGGTGAGAGAAGAAGCAAAGGAGTACTGTATCCCAACAGAGTGAAGCTGTGCTGAGACCAGCATTAGTAGTAGCCAGGCAGGAGCCATTCATGCGACTCCCCTCTTTTCATAATTCTTGACAAGCTAATTCTTTATTTTTCAGTAAGTACTGCTTGACTTCTTCCTAACTTCAGAATATATGCCTAAATACTTCACCCTTAAATTTTCAGGGTCTAAGTATTAGTTTCCCCTCAAGTGTTTGTCAATACTTTGTACAGACTCAGACACTTTGAGTGACATTTTTCCTGTAAAAGGAATATATAAGGAAACCGCTCCGGGACTTAGTAATATTGACCATCCCTCCTGGCATGTCTAAAGGTCACTTCCCTGTGCTTTCTCCTATTATCCTGGTGAACTTGAACATTCTGAGGCAGTGCAGCAACTGCCTCATGTACACAGACAACCCTCTCCTCTTACCTCCCAACACTCAGACTTGTGAAAGATGAACTTGTATATCAAAATTGGAAGCCATGCACTCTCAAGCCAAGACTATAGCTGGTGAAGAGAAGGTCAACACCTGCACCACACCACATGCAACACATAGCCCTCCAGAACACCCACCATCACAGCTCTCACATAAAAACACAAACCACACACCCACGTTCGTGGAGGCTCTCAACAGAAATTGGCCCAAACAGCAGAGACCTCCACGGCAGAAATGCACTCTACCACCACAACACAGCACACACCACAAGACACATAGCTCACCTACACAGTGTGGTCCTCAACCTAAGCCCCTAAGGCAAAACAGCTTGCCCAATACACTACTCATAGGTGACTTGATAGTGAGGCACACTGATGCCCCACTCACTAAGCTGAATAAGGAGAAGGTAGCCTCCCTAACAGTGACACCCTTTACCAAACCTATATCCCAATTCACAACAGCTGAACTAACCCTGGCCCTCCTGAAAATTAATAACCATAAAAACATATGTATTGCTCCTCTTTACATTCCACAAGGAAATAAAATCCCCATTCTTGAAGATATCCTCTCTTGGTTCTCATCCAACATAAGCAATGAAACTATACTCCTAGATGATTTAAATATAAACTGGACTTCTATTCAATCACCTACATCAACTCAGAATATAAACCTATACAACTACACCCAAATAATTACCACTCCTACCAGATTTAATAAAGATACCTCCAGTAGTATTCTGGACTGGATATTAGTTTCTCACACCAACTCCATTTCTGACAATGGCACCCTACCAAACTCCTTCAGTGATCATCTCCCTGCCTTTGCTTGTCACTCACCATCCTCCCTCCATCTTCACCACAACTATATCACAACTTGTACCCTAAAAATCTTCAACCTTCTATCTTTCTCACACCAACTCCATTTCTGACAATGGCACCCTACCCAACTCCCTCAGTGATCATCTCCCTGCCTTTGCTTGTCACTCACCATCCTCCCTCCATCTTCACCACAACTATATCACAACTTGTACCCTAAAAATCTTCAACCTTCTATCTTTCTCACACCAACTCTATTTCTGACAATGGCACCCTACCCAACTCCCTCAGTGATCATCTTCCTGCCTTTGCTTGTCACTCACCATCCTCCCTCCATCTTCACCACAACTATATCACAACTTGTACCCTAAAACTCTTCAACCTTCTATCTTTCTCTGACTCACTAAAACATATGAACTGGAACCGTGTAAAAACCCTCCCTCTTGATGATGCTGTTACATAATTCAATACTGCATTCAATAACCTACTAGATAGCTTCACTCCCCCCCAGAACTGAAAGAATCAAAACCAAATCCACCCCTTGGCTAACTAAAGCAACTATTACACTCATGCATCTCCGAGATAAATCTTGGAAGTGTTACCATAAATCTAAAACACCTAACAGCCTTACGGAGTATAAGCAACTCCATAATAAAGTGAAAAAAACAAATTGCTTTTGACCGAAAGTCCTACTACTCCATGCTTCAAAACAATCATAGATCCAACCCCCAAAAATTCTGGAACAATATATCTACTCTCCTCTCTCCTGGAAAAAAAGACAATCCCTGCCCTGACCCTAACTCTCCAGACCATATCTTAGCTACCCAATTCAACTCTTTTTTTATTGATTCAATAGCCAAGCTCACCACATCATTCTCCAATAACACTTCTACTCTACCCTCACCCCACACCCTCAACTCTAGTCCAACTGACATCACTACTACTCAACTCCCCCATTTTAACATACAATCCGTCTCTCTGCACATCATACAAAAACTTCTACTAAAACTAAAACCATGCTCTCATGCCCCAAACAACCTTCCATCTAACTTTCTCAAGCTATCTGCTGATGGCATAGCCTTTCCTATCACCATACTTATCAACCGTTCAATCCAAGAAACTTATGAACTCCTCCGCTGGAAGAAAGCGTTTATCATTCCCCTTCACAAAGGAGGTAACAATACTGAAATTTCCAACTTCGTCTTATAACCTCCTGTCCCCTATCTCAAAAGTTCTTGAAAAATGTATACACTTGCAACTTCTTCCCTACCTCCTAGACAATCAACTTCTTTCTCCAACTCAACATGGATTTAGACCTGGACATAGTACTACCACTGCCCTTCTCTCCTTCCTTGACATCACCAACCGTGCCAGAGATTCTGGCAACATTGTATCTAGCCGTCTCCTAGACTTATCAAGGGCTTTTGATACTGTTTCCCACAACGTTCTCTTGTCCAAACTTTCTCTTCTCAACCTCTCCCCTTCCTCTTTTAACTGGTTTTCCAGTTACCTTCCTAATAGACAGAAAGCAGTCAAGTGGAACAATAGCACCTCTTCCTTCCTTCACACTCCACCAGGAGTTCCACAAGGCTCAATACCGGGTCCCTTACTTTTTAACATCTTCATTAATAATTTTCATCAGTGCATCCCTAATACCAAATTTGTCCAATACGTGGATGATTCCACCATAATTTGCTATGCTCAATCCCTCCCCAAACGCATGCAACTAACACAAGATGCTTTCTCTCATACAGAGAATGTTGAATGTTGAAAAATCACCTTTTTCTCAATGCATCCAAAACCAAAATCATGATCTTTACTGAATCTAAAAACACCTCTATCGATAACTCCTTCTCCATAGTCAGTCAGAATAAGATTCCCATTGAAATAGTCTCCCATACAAAACTTCTAGGTGTTATCATTGATGAACATTTAAAGTTTGAAATTCATATACAAACTAGTATTAAGAAAACACACCAAAAGCTCGAAATGCTGTATCATCACAGCCGCTATCTCACTCCCTCTTCCAAACATATACTGTCCATTTCCTACCTCATCCCCTCTCCGTTGTATGCAGCCCTTCTCCTTACCAACTTTCAATCTACCCTAAAGTCAAAACTGTCATCCTGCTACAATAAAATCTCTGTTTGCTACTGGGACCAAATCCTCCTCCCTCCACTGTGATGTACTCTACTCCTTGAACTGGCTGGAACTCCCCCACTATCTCTCTTACATTCAACTGTTAACTGCTCACAAACTCATTTTCAAACCCTCTAACTGCCCTTCCATCTCCTCCATACTCACCTTGCATCATCCTGACAGACTACTCAAGTCCAGTAACCAAGAACCTCCTTGAAGTGTACAAACCATTAAGTGCACATGGGCAATGTCTCCTTTTTTTCTCCCTCGCTCGCCTATGGAATTCACCCCCCACATTCGAATCACCCAAAACCTACTCTGCTTTCAAGACCATGCTCCATTCCCATATGTCTTCTCACTGGGAATGCTCAATGCTTTCACCCCCCTGACTCTCTCTATCATTTCTGCTCCACTATCCTTTTTTCCTCTCCTTTCTCATAACTTACTCTAGTGACTCCCTTCATTTCATTTCCACTCCCTCTCCCTTATTCCTTTCTCATAACTCACCCTAGTTACTCCCTTCATTTCATTTCCACTCCTTTTTTTCCTTTCTCATAACTCAACCTATTCACCTTTCACTGTTCTACTCCCCTGCTAATTCTTCCTACCCCTCACCTCATGAAACTGAGTGCATTAAGTGCCTGCACTCCAAATTATACTTATGTATTACAAAATACTATTTTTAATTTCATTCAATACTTTGTTGTAACACCTTGCTCAAATGTTATTTTTCTTTCTATATTGCTGTGTTTTTAGTAGTTTTGAAAACTGTATTGTACTTAAATTTGTAGACATTATTTATTTTACATTTGTTGACCTGGCTAGTCTAGCTGGATATATTTCCATTTTCAGTAGAGGCCCGGAGAGAAAAGCTCCACACAGATATAAAAAAGTATAGAAATATTGTTACATGGTAAATAAAGGATTAATAAACAAAATAAAACCGGTAATTGTTACATTCTGGAGATAAAAACACTTGAGGAAAGCTACAGTAAACATAATATCACTTAAGAAAGCTAAACAAATGTAATACAGTAAGAATTATATACAACTGTTCACAGCAGGTAGAAGGATTTAAACAATAAGTTGATTAGAGTTTAAATAGTGTCAGCCTTACTTACAAGACTAAGCATTTAAATGTTTGGAAGTTTGGTTACAAGAGGAAGAAACGGAGGTGAAGAGGGTGGTTAGTCAGGGTTACTACAAGGGCATAACCAATGCATTTGGAGGTGTTTTTTAAGATTTTGTTTAAAGAGTGGCAAGGATGTAATTGGGTAAACAAGTTCCAGTTTTTTCCTGCTGTGTTGGTAAACAGAGAGTCACCAGCTGTATTATTAGACTTTGTTATGCTAGCAAGGAGTTTGCTAGAAGAACGTAGGGAGTTCAGATTATTATATGGGATTAAGAGCTTTGAGAGTATAGGGGTGTTATTGGGTTGGTAAAATATCTTGTGGGCAATTGTGAGTTGGGGAATTATCAGATGGTTTTGGAATTCCAGCCAGTCTAGTTGCCTAAGATTAGGACAGTGGTGGGTTCTGAAGGGATTGCCAGTAGCGAATCTGGCAATGTTATTATAGGAAGTTGCTAATTTGTTAAGGTTAGTTTTCTTAAGGTTGGTAAAAATAGGTGAGGCATACAGAAAAGTTGAGATTAGATGGGAGTGAGCAATCTTGGCTCTGGCTGCTGGGGTTAAAAAAGGTTTTATTCTATATAAGGAGCCTATTTTTCTGTTGACTATTTTAATGGTGTTATTTATATGGTAATCAAACAAGAGGATATTGTCAATGGTTATTCCTAAACGTTTAGTGGTAGAGTCTGGGAAAATAGCAGTGCCATTATTTGAAGAGATAGAGAAATCTAAGGGGGAGGACCTAGTAGTGGGAGTAAAGAGAAGGAGATTTGTTTTTTGGCATTAAGAAGGAGGCAATGTTTGGTAAACCATGTTTCTACAGTGTTGAAACATTTTGAATAAGAGAATATAGTTCAGATGGAGAGGTTGCTGAGCATATTAGTGTGGAATCATCAGCATATTGAATACAGGTGGCTTGAGGAATTGCTACATGGAGATCATTAATAAATAATGAGAAAAGAAGTGGTCCAAGAATGGAGCCCTGAGGGACCCCGATGGTGACAGGTAAAAAGAAGGAAATTTGATTTTCCCAGAGGACTGCCTGTTGCTGAGGTATGATCTAAACCATTTAATGGCCAGAGAGTCAAAGGAAAGAGATTCAAGAATATTGATTAAGAGGGTATGGTTTACCATGTTGAAAGCTTTAGAGAGGTCAATAAAGAGTGCAGATGAGAGGATGTTTTTGTTACGGTTTCTATTGATGGTATCTGTAAAGGATTGAAGGGCAGTAGTGGTAATATGTGATGGCCTAAAGCCATGTTGACAGTTTGCTATTAAGTTATGTTGAGAGAGATGATGTAAAAGTTGTTGGTGAATGCCCTTTTCCATAATTTTTGCTAAGGGTGATAAGAGAGCAATTGGCTGATAGTTATAGTAATCATTAGAGCTCCCACCTTTATGTAAGGGGATAATGTGGGAGATTTTCCAAATATCTGGGATGGTTCCTTCTTGGATTGTCCTATTTATAAGGACAGATATAGGGTAGGCAATTACTTTGGCTGCTTTTTGGAGATATTGGGAAGGAAGGTGGTCAGCAGATGGAGTACATGGCTTGAGTTTTTGAATACATTTATAGATGAGAGAAGTAGAGATTGGTTGTAGTTTGAATTTAGATAAAGAGTGTGGTAAGTTGATGGGAAGGCTGGAGTTTTCTGAGATAAGTTGACTAGCTAGAGATTGTATAGTCTCAGTGAAGAAAGAGTTAAAGGTATTGGCAGTTTGATGGGGAGTATTTGGATCTGCATCAAGTGGGGTGGGTGTTCGGGTGTTACCTGGGGAAAGGAGCTTATTAATGCAAGACCAGAACTTTTGAGGATTATTTTGATGAGTTTGTTGGAGTCTACAGTAGTAGTTTTTTTATCTGTAAGTATTGCCTTTTTTGTACTATTTCTGAGCTGCCTAAAATGTAGATGATCAGAGATATTTCTCTTAGATCTCTATTTAGACCAGACTTTGTTCCTAAGCATAATTTGATTTCTAGTTTCATTGGAAAGCCATGGGGCTGGGTTAGACTTCATTCTGATGGTTTAGGAGCATGCTTATCCAGGATAGATAAGAATGTAGAGTTAAAATACTTTACAGCCTCTTCAAGTGGAAGGGTTTTTAAAGGGTTCCAGTTGCATGCTTTAAGCTCAGTTTGAAATAATTCTGAGTTGAAGTTTTTGGTAGAGCGTGTTGTCCTAAAGGTGGGGAGGTTTGGAAAATCATTCTTTTCTCTTATGATGTAGGTCAAAGAATGATCACCTACATCATCTGGTAGGGTTCCTACCTTGTAAGTTTGTTTCAGATTATTTACGAGTATCCAGTCTAAGGTGCTCTCTTTCTTATTAGGTTTGTTAATTCTGGTTGTACAGGTTATGGTTTGGGTAAAGCCATGGAGGTTAATATGAGAGGTAGGATTTTCAGCACTAACACTTTTCCACTCAATGTTAAAGTCGCCTAGTATTATTGTTTCTTGGGGGTAAGTAGAAGACACCCAGCTTAGAAAAGCCTCTATTGTAGTGATATTATTTCCAGGTGGTATGTAAATGCAGATAATGTATAAAGATTTGTTTGCGTTGATTTGAAGTTTAGTAATGAGGACTTCTGCGTTACTATCCTGGGTTGGATTAGAAGGTAGGGTAGTGATATGAAGTCCGTTTTTAAATAGAATTGCTACTCCACCACCTTTACGTTTTGTTCGGTCTTGTCTCACTATATTGTAGCCTTGGGGAATAATTTTATTGTCTTTAGTTTCTGGTTTCAACCAAGTCTCAGTGAGGCAGAGGATATCAAAGGAGTGAATATCTAGGAGGGCATGGAGGTGAGCTACTTTATTATTAATGCTTTGGATATTAAGATGCCCCTTTAGGAGAGAGCTATTGAGTTTAGGGTGGGTTATTTGGATAGTAGGGTTGGTGGGGCCAGGGTTGGGGTGGATGTCGCCATCTTTTAAGGAGGGATTATTTAGTTTTGTTACTGAATTGTTCCTAATGTAAGTTTGAATTTTCACTTTTTTTCTGAGGGTAAATTATGTTTAATGTGGGAGAGTCTATGGTATTTAGGTAGTAGGTACCTGGGAGTGGAAGTTATGTTAGAAAGTCTATTGGAGGATATGTGTGTGTAAATTGCAGTTTGTTTGTGGGAATGATTAAGATGGAAATAGTGCAGTTTTTCAAAGGAGGTAAGAAGGTAGTTAGAGATGAGGGTAGTTGAGAGTATAATTGTGAGTGTTAGCTTGGTTAGATTAGGTATAGGCATCTTAAAAGGAATTATAAAATAAGAACTCAAGTGTAGGGATGAAATAGGGAGTGAGATGTAGAGGAGAGGAAGATAAAAGGATAAAGGAAGTGAAGAGAGGGGGCACATATATACAAGTTAAGAGTAGGGGGATATGGTAAAGGTACTCAAAGGAATGGCTTATTGTGAGTAATTGTTAGAAGGTAGGGGTGTGACTAAAGTATGTGGGATGGGGTGAAGTAAGGGATTGGTTGGAAGAGAGAGAGGGTGTGGTTAGGGAAGTATAAGTGTAGGAAACCTGGGGGTGGGTGGGAATTGGGGGGTAAGGGAGCGGAGTGAGCCCCTAGGGCAAACGGAGCGGGTCACAGCTGAGAGAGGCTGAGAGGCAAACAGTTATGGAGAGAGACTGAGTTCTACAGGCATAGGAAAGGTAAGAGACATTCTATTACTAAGTAGCAGAAAAAATGGTGAACAAAGGTATAGCTGTGTTAGGGAGACAGTTAAGTGTTAATTGAGGGGGCCAGTAGCTAAAGTAGTGATTGTCAAATAGGTGTCTAGTTATTAAAACTCCCAGACTTAACTAGGATTATTCCCTTTTCAACCTATCATGGGCTGGGGGTAAGTACCTGAATAGAGAGTACAAGCACAGAGCTAGTTGGTTTCTACTATTATCATTAGCTATGTAATAATTGTATATGGAGCTTTTCTCCCCAGACCTCCATTGAAAACGGGCTAATTTTGGCCCAATGGACTTTCCCGATTAACAAATTGCAAATAAATAAATAAAAAAACAAACAGTCAGCTGTCTATTGGGTGCCAGAATTCGACACATAACACATGCACTCAGGTCACTCCATAACAAGTATAAGTATGACTCTGTCACTTATCCATGTGGGTATGAATGACCTTAGATGCACCTCCCTGGGCTACATGAAAAGAGTCATGGTGGAGCTCTCGGATTATGTGGCTCAGGCAGGTATGACCCTAGCTGTGAGCAGCATCCTACCGTCGTCCAGAATGGTACCACAGTACAAGCAGAAAATGATTGACTAACAACTAAGTTTCTGATGTCATTCTAAGGGGATCCAGTATCTGTCTGCTTGGGATGACATGATTGACTGACCCCGATGCTTTGCCAGAGATGGCCTGCATCTGTCACCCCTGGGTTTCCAGATACTGGCTAAGGCTCTTGCCACCCCTATAGTGCCTTTTTTATGTGATGTTCTAAAGACCAAATTACCACCATAACAGCTATAAATAAATGCAATCTGATGGTCATGCTGCCCAATGTTAGAAGTCTAAATCTCAAGATGCACTTGCTTGAAGCACTCCTCAAAATAGAGAACATCGACATGTATACTGTAAGGGAGATCTGGTTTAAAGTAGCAGAAAGCACCCCTGTGCTACCAGGCTACAACTCATTCCACACCTTTCGGCCCCAGAACATGGGCCGAAGCTCCAAAGGTGGTGGTGTCTCCATATTCATAAAGGATATGCACACCTTCAGACTAGCAGCCCAGCATAAAGCATCTGACATACTTCAGGTACAATTAACATTGTAACACTGGTAGAATGGTAATTCAGGTTGTAGCCTGTTATAGGTACCGTACCAAGACTCTCACTCCACATTCCTAAGCACCCTGGAAACTATTAGGGTCCAACCCAACACTCTTATACTAGGTGACTTCAACTACCCCTCCATCAACTGGGAAAACTACTCATGCACTAATAAACTGGCCCAATGCTTCCTGGAATTCATCAGTTCCGATTCCCTGGACCAGCTAATTCTTGACCCCACTAGAGGAAGCAACATCCTTGACCTGGTTATTACAACATGGGCAACTGTTGCTCTACACCAATAGCCAATTCTTCCCTGGTTAGATCCGACCACAAACTAATCACCATGTAAATCCACATCTCACCCCCCCTCCCTGCAAAAGTGACCACCATGAAAAACTTCTCCAAAGCTGACTTTGGGCTCCTAAAAACAGAGGTGGCTAATTTCACAGCACCCATTCAATGGAAAATAGATGCATGACTGCGGAATCATACACCATGCACTGTATGAACACGTACATAAATAAATGGAGTTATCCATACCCAACAGAACCAAGACACTCTACCCCAAGAAGGCAATCTGGTGATCCCCTGCCATTAATAAACTCTACAACAGAAAAAGGTGAAGTCCCAAGACTGGAAAAACTCTCTTATTAGCCACAACAAAAAGTTGAGATTGCTCATCAAAACCTCTAAAGCCAGCTATGAAGAAAAAATTGTGGCAGATACTTAAAACAGCCACAGAGCCTTCTATAGTTATATCAGGAATCTCCATGGCAATACCCAGGCTTGCTCTGAGTTACTGCACAATGGTACCTCCTATACTGAGCCAACAGATATTGCCAAAATACTGGCCAACAGATTCAGTGCCAACTTTACCCCCCCCCCCCAAGGACCAATCACAATACAGGAGGAATGCTAGGTACCCAGTATTACTGCAGCACAGGTTAAAGTTGCATTGTCCAAGGCCAAGAATACAGCTTCCATGGGTCCTGATAATATCCCTGGATGTGTTCAACATGAACTACAAGGTGAACTGGCACCACATCTGTGTGCCCTGTTCAATCACAGCCTCACCTCAGGCCTTGTCCCTACTGAATGGCCGACTGCTACACTCATCCCTCTCCATAAAGGGGGAGCGACTACAGACCCTGGGAATTATCGCCCCATTAGCCTGATGAGTCTGATATGTAAGGCTATGGAGCGCATCATCATGGACCTAATTAATAATGATACAGGGAATCTCCAAACTCTAGATCCCATGCAATTTTGTTTTGAGAAAGGTAGATCATGCCTGCTCAACCTGGTTGACTTCTTTCAGTCAGTCACCAGAGCTGTGGATAAGTACAAGGCAGTTTATACAGCCTACCTTGATCTGGCCAAGGCCTTTGATAACATTCCCTACTCAGGAATTATTGATAAACTCACCAAACTAAGCATCAACCCCTATATCACTAAGTGGGTTGAAAATTGTCTCACAGATAGAACCCACATTGTGAAAGTAGCAGACTCCAAGTCAGACTGCTGACCAGTCACAACTGGAGTCCCACAGGGATCAGTCCTGGGTCCCCTCCTATTTGACATCTACTTCTCAGAAGTTCAGGCCAACAAAGAGGGACTCTGGCTAACAAAGTTTGCAGACAACTGCAAGCTTGGAGCCATTATTAACTCCCCAAGTGATGTAGACATCCTACAGAAAGGCCTCACTGAGACCAATGACTGGTGTTGAAACCATGACCTTAAACTTAATGCCAAAAAATGCGTCATCCCCTTTGGGAAAAACTCAGTTCCCACTAAATACCACATTGATGGGAGCCCACTGAACACTGAAGGCATTTAAAAGAGATCTGGGGACACAGATTGACAGCAACCTCTCCTTTGACCACCACATTGCCAATGTGGTCAGAAAGTCCTTCTATGTGGCATATCTCATTAACAAGGGTTTTGCATCCAGGAAGAAAGAGAAAGCCTCATTAGGCCAGTCATCGAGTATAGAAACCCATTTAGCATGTACCTCAAGAGACACATGCAACAGCTGGAGAGGCCACAAAAGTACCTGGCAAAGAGGATCCTAGGCCTTAAACACATGTTCTACATGGACAGACTCAAAAACCTCCAGCTATTCTCCGTCTCGTATCGTCTGCTAAGAGGTGATCTCTGCTTGACTTATAAAGCCATGTCTGACCCAGCTCTGTTAGAAATGCTACAGCTAAAGAAATACCAATCCCTCCGGACCACATGCTCCAGAGATCTCAACCTCATTACCACAATCAACAGAACATACTGGAGGGACAGGTTCATAACCCAGAGACTGCCTATGCTCTGGAATAGACTTCTTAGACACGTCAAGCAGAGCACCTCACTGGCCCTCTTCAAGGGAAATCTTGATGAGTGGATGGGAAATAGAAAATTCACCCCAGGGATCACTGCAGTAGTTCTACTTGATAGGGGCACTGGGAATTAAGATCATGTGGCACAATGCCAGGGCACTTCTATGGGCTAGGCTTGCAAAGGCTCCAGGGCCATTAACCTAGTACACACCTATGAACCTATTAGACAGTTGGAGACATTTTATTTGTTTTGATGAATGTACTCACTTTTTAACTGTAAACAGTTCTTTAAAGGACTGTAACAAAACATGATTTTTGTTTTTGTTCTGAAACAAGTTGAACCTGAAAAAAATGGAAAAAGTGTCCCACTCTTCTAATGTGGTCAGTAGCTTCATATGTGTTAGCACAATCTACCTGTGTATGTATGTGTCATGTCTTTCAACTGTTACCTTGAAAATATGGACAAAGAAGAAATAATTAGGGAGAAGCTTTCATATTAGGTACTGTTACTGGGTGCTGTTAACAAAATTATTTTCAAATTTAGGAGGGATGGAACAAAAGTTTGAGAACAAATTAGATGTGTTCCTTCAAATTTGTGAGACCTGAGAGGTGCGTGTGTGCATTGTGTATTGGACTTTTATGATTTATGACTGAATATTAAGTAATTTTTGGTTTCAATAAGTTAGAAACATCTATATGCACACACACATGCACACACACATAAATTAATGAAATATTTAGTAGCAAGTTTTCAATAACAAGATGGAGGGGGGTTACTAATGGCATTCTGTATCTTCACAGTAACTAAGCTGTGAATCCCCCCAAGCTGTCTGTGTCGCAACTAGTGGTGATGGTAGATAAATCTAAAATGATGTGCTAATAGCTTGTGTTTGCATTGCACAGGGACCAGTTTGCACACATTTAAAGATCACCACTTGTGAATGTTCTTCTTTGTCATTTAATGAGATTGCTTACTAAAGCTGAGGCCTATGCTGAGGTAAATTTGGGTATGAATATGTTTTGTGAGTAAATAACTTAGACTTAACCTTGCTGAAAAAATGTATTATGAACTACAGCTGACCTTAGTATTATTTTTTTATAGATTATTTATTTATTCACTGCATGTTAATCAAGCAGTACATAACATACACAGACTCCATTAGAAGTTTTCCATGATGGTAGGTATAACAAGATTAGGAAATTGAAACTCTAATTTCATTCACAAAAGATTGAAAGAAAAGAATATTTACTTTTCATCTGGGAGAGGAAAACAACCTTGCTGTTTTTATTTGTTTTGTCCTGAATTCTAATCTTACAGTTATCCAAACTGGTTATAGAGGTTGCAAAAGAAGTACTGATTGACATGTAAAGTCAAACCTATTTTACAAATGTGGAATGCATTGGGTAAGTTACTTATCCTGACGTCTGGCATTGTTGATGCGATAGTATAGGTCTACAAGTAGTTTTATTATGGTGATGGTGATCTTAGAGTGCTGGGTCATTCATAGCATGGGAACTTTAGTGGACATGACCCCCTCAGGAATGTGTAGGACACTTTTTAGAGAGACAGGTCTTTCAGTCTATCAGAGTAACTAATGTTAGTGAGACTTGAGATCTTTTTGTTGAGGTAACATTGAATTATTATGAATTGTTTTCAGTACTTTGTGAGGTATGTGCTAACGGGGGCATGGTTTTCAATGATGAGCCTAATAATGAGTGAATACAGTAAGGGTACAACTTATTTGGAACTTGAAGAGATGCCGCAAAGGATAAGTTGTGTAAGGTAGAAAGATTTTACAACAACTACAGAGCCATGGTGATCAAAGGAGATTCTGCAAGCAATACAGAGACCCATGTACCGGGTGACTGTGCCAGAGTAAGATATCTGTATGGTAAGTGGTACAGATATAAGCTTTACCAACATAAACTATGCTGCATTTGAAGGCATTGAAGGTAAGTCAATGATTAACACACCAAGCATTTGTTTGGTGTTGTCCTAGCTGGAGATTTTGAATATCAGAATGAGATTTGATAACTACACCCATTTCACAGCCATCATAATCACACCATGCCAAGGATGGATATATGGATATATATGACACACACACACACATACATATATATATATATATATATATATATATATATATATATATATATATATATATATATAAATACATACATACATATGTGTGTGTGTGTGTATATACCCATACATGGATCTACTTCTAAATTTCGAAGTTCCAAAACATCCAACTTCAACAGACCGCGACCAGAAGATCTGAGTTTGTGCGTGTGTGTGTGTGTGTGTGTGTGTGTGTGTGTGTGTGTGTGTATACTTTGGCTATGTCCATAGTCAACAGGTACTGAAGTCGCAGTAACCACACTAATCTGATTGAGAGTATCACTCTCCACCTGTCCAATATTTGAGGGCTCACTGGAAGGTGTTGGTGTAAGCCTACTTGGCTGTGTCTGATGGAATTACAGATGATGGCTGAATGTCAATCTCAGTGTTAGATTCACCCACTGCACCCCCACTGTGCTTCTGTTTGGCCACCATCATCATCAGCAGAGTCTGCTGATACACTTACATCAGGTGGCAGATGTCCCGCACCTGTACTGTCAGGATAACCTGTGATAATAAGCAAACAATACAGGAAGAGATTAATACCTAACCCAGCCACTGGGGATGCACAAGCCAGTGCATTTCTTTGTGCCGGTCCCAAGCCCGGATAAATGGGAAGGGTTGCGTCAGGAAGGGCATCCGGCGTAAAACTTTGCCAAATCATTTCATGCAGACACCAGTCGCCACCAGTACTGTTAGCCAACAAAGTGCTGGTGGAAATTGGGCTACTGTTGGCCGAAGGATGAGAAGAGGCAGAAGGCATGGCTAAAGGCAGGAAGAGAGGAGAAAGGCTAGGACTGTGGCAGTGAGGGTCGGAACTTTGAATGTTGGCAGTATGACTGGTATAGGGAGAGACTAGCCGATATGATGGACAGAAGGAAGGTTAGTATATTGTGTGTGCAAGAGACCAGATGGAAGGGGAGTAAGGCTAGATATATCGGAGGTGGGTTCAAATTGGTTTATCATGGTGTAGATGGGAGGAGAAATGGCGTAGTAGTTATTCTGAAGGAACAGTATGCTAAGAGTGTTTTGGAGGTGAAGAGAGTGTCGGATAGAGTGATGTTTATGAAGCTGGAAATTGATGGTGTAATGATGAATGTTGTTACTGCATATGCTCCACAAGTTGGGTGTGCAACGGATGAGAAAGAAAAATTTTGGAGTGAATTGGATGAAGTGCTGATGACTGTACCCAAGGGTGAGAGAGTGGTGATTGGAGCAGATTTCAATGGGCATGTTGGTGAAGGGAACAGAGGGGATGAGGAAGTGATGGGTAGGTATGGTGTTAAACAAAGGAATGCAGAAGGTCAGATGGTAGCGGATTTTGTGAAAAGGATGGACATGGTTGTGGTGAATACATATTTTAACAAGAGGGAGGAGCATAGGTTGACATACAAAAGTGGAGGAAGATGCACACAGGTGGATTATATCTTATGTAGGAGGGCCAGTTTGAAGGAGATGGGAGACTGTAAAGTGGTGACCGGAGAAAGTGTAGTTAGGCAGCATAGGATGATGGTTTGTAGGATGACGCTGGTGATCAAGAAGAGGAGGAGGAGTGTGAGGGCAACACCAAGGATCAAATGGTGGAAATTGAAAAAAGGTAATTGTCAGGTGGAGTTCAGGGATGAGTTAAGACAGGCACTGGGTGGCAGTGAAGAGTTACCAAATAGCTGGGTAACTACAGCAGAGCTAGTAAGGGAGATGGCTAGAAAGGTGCTTGGTATCACATCTGGACAGTGGAAGGACGACAAGGAGACATGGTGGTGGAATGAGGAAGTACAGGACAGCATACAGACAAAGAGGTTGGCAAAGAAGAAGTGGGATTGTCAGTGAGATGAAGAAAGTAGACAGGAGTATAAGGAGATGAGGTGCATGGCAAAGAGAGAGGTGGCGAAGGCTATGGATAAGGCATATGAAGAGTTGTATGAAAGGTTGTACACTAAGGAGGGACCGAGCTAGGAAAGATGTGCAGCAGGTAAATGTGATAATGGATAAGGAGGGAAACATACTCACAAGTGAGGAGAGTGTGTTGAGGAGATGGAAAGAGTACTTTGAGGGGGTTGATGAATGAAGAGAATGAGAGGGAGAGAAGGTTGGATGATGTAGGGATAGTGAATCATGAAGTACAATGGATTAGCAAGGAGGAAGTAAGGATAGCTATGAAGAGAATGAAGAATGGAAAAGCTGTAGGCCCAGATGACATACCTGTGGAAGCATGGAGGTGTTTAGGTAAAATGGCAGTGGAATTTTTAACCAGATTGTTTAATGAAATCTTGGAAAGTGAGAGGATGCCTGAGGAATGAAGAAAAAGTGTTTTAGTACCGATTTTTAAGAATAAGGGTGATGTGCAGAGATATAGTAACTACAGGGTTATTAAACTGATCAGTCACAGCATGAAGTTATGGGAAAGAGTAGTGGAAGCTAGGTTAAGAAGGGACGTGATGACTAGTGATCAGCAGTATGGTTTCATGCTGGGAAACAGCACTACAAATGCGATGTTTGCTCTAAGAGTGTTGATGGAGAAGTACAGAGAATGTCAGAAGGAGTTGCAATGTGTTTTTGTAGACTTAGAGAAAGCATATGACAGGGTGCCTAGAGGGGAGTTGTGGTATTGTATGAGGAAGTCAGGAGTGTCAGAGAAGTATGTAAGAGTGGTACAGGATATGTACGAGGGTAGTGTGACAGCAGCGAGGTCTGCGGTGGGAGTGATGGATGCGTTTAAGGTGGAGGTGGGGTTACATCAAGGATCAGCTCTTAGCCCTTTCTTATTTGCAATGGCGATGGACAGGTTGACAGACGAGATCAGACAGGAGTCCCCATGGAC
Organism: Protopterus annectens; assembly: GCF_019279795.1. Classification (NCBI taxonomy): domain Eukaryota; kingdom Metazoa; phylum Chordata; order Ceratodontiformes; family Protopteridae; genus Protopterus; species Protopterus annectens. The sequence continues at coordinate 915,257,278 of NC_056741.1, read as the reverse complement.
TATGATATTTGCAGATGACACTGTGATCTGCAGTGAGTAGGGAACAGGTGAAAGAGACCCTGGAGAGATGGAGATATGCCCTAGAGAGAAGAGGAATGAAGGTCAACAGGACTAAGACAGAATATATGTGTGTGAATGAGAGGGAGGATAGAGGAATGGTGAGGATGCAAGGAGTAGAGGTGGCGAAGGTGGATGAGTTTAAATACTTGGAGTCAATAGTTCAGAGTAACAGTGAGTGTGGAAGAGAGGTGAAGAAGAGAGTACAGGCAGGATGGAGTGGGTGGAGAAGAGTGTCAGAAGTGATTTGTGACAGACAAGTACCTCTAAGAGTGAAAGGGAAGGTCTACAAGAGGGTAGTGAGACCACCTATGTTATATTAGTTGGAGACAGTGGCATTGACAAAAAGGCAGGAGTTTGAGCTGGATGTGGCAGAGTTAAAGATAAGATTTGCACTGGGTGTGACGAGGGTGGACAGGATTAGGAATAAGTATATTAGATGGTCAGCACAAGTTGGAAGGTTTGGAGACAAAGCCAGAGAGGCAAGATTACGTTGGTTTGGACATGTGCTGAGGAGGGATGCTGAGTATATTGGGAAAAAGATGCTAAGGATGAAGTTACCAGTTAACAGGAAAAGAGGAAGGCCTAAGATAAGGTTTATGGATGTGGTGAGAGAGGACATGCAGGTGGTTGGTGTGACAGAGCAAGATGCAGAGGATAGGAAGAAATGGAAACAGGTGATCCGCTGTGGCGACCCCTAATGGGAACAGCCGAAAGAAGAAGATGATGATGATGATGATGATGACAGGAAGAGATTAATACCTACAGTACTGTAAGTCCAATATATGCTAACAGACTAACAGTGGTGCTTCTCTTACAGACAGTACAGCAATACACACAACAGTTCTGACACCCACATCAGAAAATAAAAATGCCTTTCAATTCCTCATCAGGAGTGACAAAAAAAGTTTGGCTCATAGCTCTCAACCTTCTATCTCCGAAATGAGGAACGCTAGCCTTCATAAAGTGGGATAAATGGGTAAAATGTGGAACACATACTAATGGCTTACTAACAACTTCAACTAGGAAGGCTATAGGATGGTTAAAATATGCTAGTTTCACTTATAAATAAGATCTTTTAATGAATTAATATGATTCATTTCTATTTACCATGGATTTCACTGAAAAAAGTTCCAAACACTGAATGTGTGACAGTCTTTCAATATGGAACTTTGAGGAACATGAACTTTTTAAGACCTCAAATGAGGTATGTTCCTCGTAATGAGGTACACTTGAGAAGTATGGTTTGGCTGGTCTTGTGTAGATGCTTGTCTGCTCGATACAAGATGGTCCTGTTAGAAGTTAAGCAAAAGGTAAGGACACTAGCATCACAATGAAGATTAACACATGGTGTTTTAAAATTGTGCCTTTTATATAATCAATTAACCATACTTTTAACGAGAACTTGAGAGGATACATCTAAGCCAAGCCCATGTATAATCAACCTGAATGTGTTAACTATCAAAGATGTATCCCCCCCAAAAAAATACAGTCAAAAACGTTAAATAGAAAATTGCATTTACTGTTAATATTTTACTATCCATTTTCTGTCAGTATTTTACTATCCAAGACATATTTAACAACTGATACAGTTAAGCCTACATGGAAGCTCCTCATTGGACATCCTTGTCCTCTCTGAATAGCAACATGCTGCTGTGTACTTCCCTGTGAGCTGTCTGGATCCCTGACAGTGGACAGGACCTCTTCATTTGGTGTCAGTGGTGGCTCCGTAGCAGGTCCCCCCCCCTCGTAGCCATATGGTCATGGGTCACTCCAGCTGCTCTCCTACAGGCTGACGAAATCATGTCACTGGCTCTATGGCTCACCTGGTCATATGTCCTGCTATGTCTTCCCACTGCATTAACATCAGCTACTATCTGCTGCCAAATTCACATTCTGCCAGACATATCGCCTTACTTCCTCTCAAGCAGAAAGGAACCATGTCACCTAAATGTTTCAACAATTACCTGGCTATGGAGTCAGGTAAGCATAACCTCAACCACAGCTGTTAACAATTACCTGCTGCTCATGAGAAATATTTTGAAGTGTGGTTTGGCATAGTGGTAAAGGTGTTTACCTCACAGACACAAGGTACAGTGTTTGATTCTCACATTTTGAAAGGTAAACTGGCTAGGCTTAAAATGGCCTACAACAGCAGCTAGCCTAGTACTTACCTATGAAACTATACTGTAATGCTTCTGGGTCTGAGTATGTAACATCATTTACTGTTAAGTCTAATCAGCGCTGGGTATTGTTTCTGAGGTTTCTAACATAGTTAAAGAATGTCTTGTTGTTATCCTTCAACTGTGTGGCTGTTTTTATCTCGTATTTGGCTTTATGGAGTTCCTTGTTCAGTTTAAGAAAAGCATTTTTGTATCTTGAAAGTAATTTTTTTTTGTTTTGCATGTACTAAGTTTTTTCTTTTATTATAGCATCTGTTTATATTAGTGTTCTGCTGGGGGGGGGTAGTTTTGAATTTGGCATTGTAATCATTTCTGAGGGAGACAAATGCATCTATGCAACTATTTACATGTGCTTAGAACTTGCCAGTTAAGCAGTGGGGTTGATACCTCTTAAAATAACAAATCTGGACAAAGCATGGGGCGGGGGGGGGGGGGGTCAAAGGCCCAATAATAGGTATACTTTATTTTTATTTTATTTATTTTACATTTGTTGACCGGGCTAGTCCAGCTGGATATATATCCATTTTCAGTAGAGGCCCAGGGAGAAAAGCTCCACAGATATATAAACAAAGACGTTATACAATGTACAAGAAAAAGTATTACACACTGAACATTGGGTACAAGTATGAAACAAATTACATTAAAACATAGTACACCTACAAGTCATTTTTACAGTATGAATATCTAAGGCAATTACCACTACATTGTTAAGATACATTCATATCCTCGGTCATTCTAGTTTACTTCAGTCAGTTACTACTTCCAAGGGGGTAAGCGGTAGTAGCAGAAAAAGGAGGAAATATAAAGACAGACAAGAAAATCACTTTCAAGGATACATACAAAATCTGCGTAGTTCAGAGTATATATAGGTGCTACAACTTCAGAGGGGAAGGCAACAAAGAGTGGAAGAAAGTAGGAAAATGTTACTATTATAAAGTTAGAAAACTGATAAGACTAAAAGGTGTTGGATTAGCATACATTCTCTGAATAACGAAGTCTGAAACACAAATGAGTCTCACTGATCTGCGAGAAAATCACAAATTTAAAGTGGTACAGACCAAAACTATGAGGTAAAAATCTGTACAGGCTGCTAAAGTCTGGACAATAGAGAGGTATGCTGGGCTTCTCAAGACGGAATGATTTTTTTTTTTAAATCAGCCAGGTCATCACTCAGTTTTAGTAGAGAAGCCTTTGTATAACTTCTAAATACTGATGTATTCAAAGTTTATTCAGAATTCAGTCTTTCACAGAATACAGCATTTCTCTGAACTGTCTAGATGTTTACAGAATGTCCAGATCTTTGACTCATATTTTTGTTCTGCTTCTCATAAAATATTTGGTTTTCTGAGAAATTATTGAGTATTGAAGTCACTAATTAATGATATACATTTGAAGTTTTTACTTCATATTCTTCAGAAAAATGTATGTTACTGCAAAAATCTGTGACTGTATCAACTTTCTAAATTTGTAATTGCAAAATGTAAAATATGCCTCCATTTATGTGCCCTTGTTACCCATTATTGTAGTCACTATTCAGATGTCTTGCCCTAAGAGTTTAAGGGTTATGACTGTGGTTTGATTTGACCATAGAGGATATTATAGTTGACGGGGTGCAAAACTGGCACATACTGGTAATGAACAAATCTCATTGCTTGTTTCATTGTCAGAGTTCATTGACATTTTTATTATCATTAATGTGTATTTATTGATATGCCATGATACTATCTTGTCCAGTGGCATATTATCTCATAATGACGGGATAATTCTTATCTGGATGCAAAAGACACCCCCATGTTTACCTGAACAAGTACAATATTACTCTTCTACCAAGCACATTTTACTGATTACACTAACGGTTCAGTTGTGTGTTTATGTTAGCATGCATTTGTGTGTGTGTGTGTGTGTGTGTGTGTGTGTGTGTGTGTATCTGTGTTTGTGTGCATTTTATATATATATATATATATATATATATATATATATATATATATATATACATATATATAAATGTATAGTTCCCCTTCACAAGATCAAATGGATGGAAGCTCGAAATTCATAATCTCGAGACCAGAATCTCGAACTTCCATTCACTCGAAATTGTGAAAGGGAGCCTTAGGTTTAAAAAAAATAAAAAGTTAACTTACCTTATTGCAGGGGGCCAGGTCTATAGCGGAGGAATGGAAAATCTTCCGTTTTGCGCTTACGCATATAGCGCGGAATGGGAGATGTCCCTTTCCTTAAATATATCTACTCCGAGATCGAACTATAGTGAAGTAGGGGGGTGTGGGGGCACAGCCCCCCCCCATGTGGAGGGTGCAGTGGGGCAAAGCCCCCCTGCAAAAACATTTGAAAGGTGTTAATTTTTTTTTTGTCCTTTCATATGCTCGAGTTTCTCTAAATTCGAGATTCTGGTTTCGAGTTTATGACTTTCGAGTTTAGAGAAATTTGATCATATGAAGGGGAACCATATATATATATATATATATATATATATATATATATATATATATATATATAATGTGTGTGTGTTTATATGGTTGTGTCTGTGTATGTATAATATAGCTGTACTTGTGTGTATGTATGTGTATATATATTATGTGTGTGTGTATGCCAAGGACATTGATATATATGGGTGCCAAGCTTTGTAGTGAACGGCAAGTGCTCCAACATCCAGTAGAGTGACACCATTTGGTTGATGCAGACAGTTATTTGACAAGTGTGTGAGCTAGACAATCCCCGAGCAGGGAATATTTAATTTCCATGTGGAATGTGTGATCGCAGAGTTAGCATTTATAATTTGCTGGGGATGTGGGGGGAACATTAGTAGGGCATATAAAGTATTGCATGATAACTATAGGAATCAGAGGAGTTTAGAAAGTTCACAAAGTCAAGGACAGGATATATGTAAGGCTTCCAAATATGCAACTAAGTCAAGAAGATTTAGGATTTTAATTGTTTGCAAATATATTTTAGTACCCCAAACAGACTCAAAGGTATCCTCAGGTAGATCACAAAGTTTGGAGGCTTTATTGGGAAGAAAGAGGTAATTGGGAACATATTTTTGGGACTACAATGAGTTGGCAGACTTGAAAAATTCATTGCAGACTACTCTGTTAGAAATAATGCATATGGCCACTGGCAACCATCACAAGTTACCTCACCAGTTGGATCTCCTCACAGGACAAGAGGTCTGTCATCCATCCCCACTTGTCCACTCTGCAAGTAACCTTGTGGGTGATAGGATTTTGATCCCTTTCAGGCACCACTTTTCTGAGGATGTGTTCAGGGTTTTACAGGAGGCAAGGAAAGAAAATCTTCATGGTTGGCCTATTCTTCTATGAAAGCCCATTTGTCAGCCATTTCAGCTGGTCTACCCTAGACTCCTGCTTTGACTTCTCATTTTGAGATCAAACAATTTCTTAAAGGTGTCCTGCATAATAGGCCTCCAAGAAAGCCTATTCCTCCTCCTTGGGAATGTACTTCTGTTTAGGTAAAAACTGACTCGGGCTCCTTTTCAGCCTGTAGATTCTGCTTCTTTGCAACATTGTACCTGGAAGACTGTTTTGTTGCTGGCCCTTACTTCTGCTCAGAAGGTTTCTGAGCTCTAGGCCCTTATGGCCTTTCTGCCTTTTCTGGTTTGTTATAGGGACAGGGAGTCTCTGTGTACTAATCCTACTTTTATGCCCAAGGTAGTCAATGAGTTGCCCTTTAGTCAGTCAGTCTGCTAGTGTGAAGGTCCTGCATACCTTGGATTTTCACAGGCATCTCAGATACTATTTGGATAAAACTAGGACTGTTCGTAAGTCTGATCAGCTTTTTGTTTCTTTTTATACCAGGTCTTTGGGTTTGGCTGTTTCCAAACAAACCATCTCCACCTGAATATCTAAGACCAGTTATTTTTGTTATTCTTTTCATGGCAAATCTCTGCCTGCTTTTGTTAGAGCTCATTCCACTAGGGCTGTTGCCTCTTTTGGTGCCTTCTTCAAGGGGTTGGACATCATTCCATCCTTGAAGTTGCTACTTGGTCTTCAGTGCATACCTTTATTAAGCATTATAAGTTGGATATGGTTTCTATGACCAGAGCAGGTTTTGCTGAAGCCATTGTATGTGGGTTTTTTGAGAGCTCTTCTCAGCCTTCCACCTCCCATTCTGTTCTTGAGCTTTTTTACTCTGTGTTCTGTACTGAATACTGCAACAGTGATATAGAAGGACATAGTAGACTTATGTAAAATCGTACCATAACAGTAGATGTCCTACTCTTCATTATTGCAGTATTCTCTCTCTCCTTCCAACCCAGATGTTTATTCTGCAGTTTTTTATTATAGATGTGTATGGACTCCTTTGTCCTATGACGACTGTTCTCTTCTGGAGCAATACAGTTCTAGGTAGTTGCATCCGTAAGTCCCTCTTATGACCTGTGTTCTGCATGGGGAGCAGAAATGTGACATACAGCACAACCAAGATCTCTTTTAAGCTTATTTATACTAGTCAAGCGATGAACTGTCCTTGTTAATACATCACTTCTGTACCGAATACTGTACCAGAGAACAGCTGTTATGGTAAGATTTTACACGAGTACTTTCTGTCACTTTGCTCCATCATCACTACCATGCATACCTCTCAGCTGTCCAGATTTTCCCTGAATGTCTAGATTTTTGCCTCATATATTTGGTCTGTACCTCATAAAATTTTGATTTTCTGGCAAATCACTGAGGATTGAAGTTACTAAATAATGACATATTTGAGTTTCAGACTTCATATCCTTCAGAAAATGCACACTAAGAAATTCTGTTATTCTACCAACCTTCTAAGTTTATAAGAGCAGTATTTAAAAAAAAAAAGTCTCTATTTTGGGGCATTTGTTCCTTATTATTTTAGGGTTTGTCCAGAACTTTTGTGCTAAGATGGTGATAGGTATGCTATCGTGTGAGTAAGTTGGAATGGAAACAGTTTAAATGTTACCATGTAAGACTAATTATTGCCAGACCAGGAATCAGACACTTGTTAGGTACTGCAAACTGTTAGAAAGATGCCAAAAGTTGTAGAGTGTAATTTCAGTTACTTGTTTATATATAACAGTGGAACTAGAAACAGATTCATACAGATATAAGGTTACAAGAGATAGAAGTGTTGAAAACATAATATAATGTAGTAACTCACTAAGGTGTAGCATGTACACTAGGATGTGCTTTTGGCTAGTAGATGGAAATAAGCCAAAAATAAAATATGAAGTGAAAGGAAAAGATGAGGGTATACGCATTTTTAAACTTTGCATCATTCATGCCTTTACAAATGTACAAGCAGCCCACTCATAAAAAAGTACAGTTTTGTACCTACCATAAATGTAGATGTCCGATAGGCATGCATCTGCAGTCCTTACAAATGGGTTGTCCTGTCGTCAGGCAGCCCTTCGGTCGGCCGGATTCCAAAGTCTGGGTCTGGCCTCGGCTGGTGTCGCACTTCACCCGACGTCATAGCTGCAGTTCTGCGGGTATAAAGGCATCAGCCGACGCCATCTTCCTCAGTGTTTCTTGCCCCAGATGCCAGGTGCCCTCTAGGAAGGCTAAATTTGGATAAATGCAAATGGTTCCAAATAGTAGAGAGCAAACAAAAAATAAGCATGTATGTACATATATACAAACAAATACACCATAATAGATTCCCCCAGCTAGCTACAAGATGGGCAAATACCCTAGGAGTACCACAGAGGGGAAGGAGGGTGGGTAATCCTGACTGCAGATGCATGCCTATTGGACATCTACATTTATGGTAGGTACAAAACTGTACTATGTCCTTCAAGGATGCATCTGCAGTCCTTACAAATGGGTAGAATACCATAGCCAAACTGGGGGAGGAGGAAAAATAAGATTATGGTGTAGTTAAGATCCCTTGCAAAACAGCAGTGGCAAAACCTGCTCGGGATCTGGAGTATAAAGGTAAATTATAATGCTTGGCAAATGTATGCACGGAGCTCCAAGTAGCAGCCTCTAAAATGTCTTTTGTAGTCACTCCTCGTAGAAAAGCTGTGGTAGTGGCTGTAGCCCTTGTAGAGTGAGGCCTGATGTTTTCTGGAGTTTTCTTCCCATGGTAGGAGTAACAAAATCTAATGCAATTTCCTATCCACTTAGCGATTGTCTGTTTTGAAATTGCTTTTCCTTCCATTCCTGTTGCATATGCTACCAGTAGCTGGTCAGTTTTTCTATTGCCCTTGGTCCTGTCCAGGTAGTAGCGTAATTGTCTATGTACATCCAAGGTATGCAACAGTCTTTCTCCCCTGTTCTGTGGGTTGGGGAAGAATGTAGGTAGGTGGATAGCCTGATTTAAAGATACCCTGGAGACCACCTTTGGCATAAAAGTAGGATTTGTTCTCATGGACACTCTATCTTGATGGAAGATCAGGAAGGGCTGTACTGCCATTAATGCCTGTAGCTCAGATACCCTTCTTGCTGAAGTGATTGCAAGCAGGAAAGCAGTTTTCCATGATAAGTATTGTAATTCTGCTGTTGCTGCTGGTTCGAAAGGAGGGAGTGTCAACTTTTCTAGCACAAAGTTCAAGTCCCATGCTGGCAATGGTGGCTTCCTAGGTGGTTTTACATTTTTAATTCCTCTCAGAAACTGCCTGAGCAGAGGATGTGAGAAGACTGGAGGATCCAAGTCGTATTCTGCTGAAATAGCTGATGCATGAATCTTAATGGAAGAATAGGACAGGCCGTTGTGGAAGAGCTCTGCCAAGTATTCCAGGATGTTGGCTATGTTTACCAGTGACACATTTTCTCCTTTTGCAGTACTCCAAATGTGATATTTTTTCCATTTTGCTGAATAATTTTTCCTTGTTGAGGGTCTGCGAGCCTCCAAGATAATGTCTTTAACCCTTTGGGATAAATTTGGGTTATTTGGTCTTATGCAATGTTCCAGGCAGTCAGCTGTAGTGTTTTCAGGTTTGGATGCAGGGTGTTGTAGTTGTTCTGTGTTAACAGTAAGGGAACTAGGGGCAGAGGCCATATTTGTTCCCGAGACATGCTCCTCAGTAATGGGTACCAATGTTGCCTTGGCCAGTCTAGAGCTATCAGAATGATCCTTGGACGGTCCTCTTTGATCTTCAATAGCACCTTGTGCATCAAAGGAAGTGGTGGGAATGCATATGCTGTCAGGTTTTTCCAACTGAAAGATAGGGAGTCCACTTTCCAAGCAAGTGGGTGGTACGTCCTTGTGCAGAATTTCTTCAGTTGGTGATTGCGTGGGGATGCAAATAAGTCTATGTCTGGTAGTCCCCATTTTCTTGTAATGGTTTTGAAGATGTCCGGATGCAGCATCCATTCGTGGGCATCCGTGGTAGTTCTGCTTAGTATGTCTGCTAGAATGTTTTCTTTTCCTGGTACAAAAATTGCTTGTAACTGAATGTTGAAGCTCAGGGCCACATTCCAGAGGTCCATTGCCATCCGGCATAGAGGGTACGAATGTGTGCCTCCCTGCTTGTTGATGTACCACATAACTGTGGTGTTGTCTGTCCTTATCAACAGTTGGACTTGTCGAAGAAATGGTCTGAATGTCTGAATTGCCAGTTTTACTGCCAGCATTTCCTTTTGATTTATGTGTAGGTGCAGCTGGTCTTGGGTCCATAAGCCTTGTATGCACTTGTCCAGCATGTGGGCCCCCCAGCCGAGGTCTGAGGCGTCCGTTGTGATGATCTGGCTTGGTTGAGTGCTGTGGAAGGGCAGTCCTTTGTTTGATTGACAGGCCTGAGCCCACCATTGGAATTCTTGCTTTAGGCATGGGATTATTGGAATTTGGGTTTCTAGGCTGTGCTTGTGCTGAGACCATAAATTCCTTAGGTACCACTGTAACTTTCTCATATGCAGTCTGGCATGTGGAACCAATATTATGCAGGATGCCATGAAACCCAAGGCTTGCAGGACTTTTCTTGCTGTTAGCTGGTTCTGCTTTGTTAATGCCAAGAAGTAGAGAGGGTGTTGCTCCTGTTTTTCTACTGTTAGGAATGCCATTTGTTTTGATGTGTCCAGCTCTGCACCCAAAAAGGTTATCCTTTGGGATGGTATCAGCCTTGACTTTTTGATATTGACTGTGTATCCCAGGGCTTGCAGTAGATAAATGACCCTTTTCAAGTCTTCTGCTAGCTTGTTTTTGTTGTCCGCTTGTAACAGGCAGTCGTCCAGGTATGCCTCCTTGAGATCTAGAGTTACCAGCCAAGACTCCTTGCCCAACATGGGAAGAAGCTGCTGTAGGGTCAGCATTTTGAATTTTGGGGCAATGAGGTATGTGTTTGAAGCGGACAGGTCGAGAATAGGTCTCCACTGGTTTTCTTTTCTTGGTACCAGGAAGAGCCTGGAGTAAAATCCTTGGCCTTGCTCCATAGATGGTACTTTTTCTACAGCTCTCATCCTTAGTAAGTGAGTTATTTGTTTTAGAGCTTCTGCCTTTTGATTTGGAGGTAGGTTTGGCATTCTTCTCTTCCTTGGTAGAGTATGGAAGTGAAACCTGTAACCTTGGTCTATTGTCTGCAAAATCCACTTGTCTCCTGTGATGTAATGCCAGTTTACTGAAAATAAGGCTAGCTTTCCGCCTAAGGGTGATTCTAGTTGTGCCCTGGTAGGCGGTGCCAGAGCCAAGTCACTGTGATTGTCCTATAGTAGTGGTGGTGGCTGTATCTGTGGCTGTACCTCGCTGGTTGTTAGCCTGCCACTGACGTCCCCTGTAGGCACCTCTGGATTGACCTCTGCCTCTTGAGCGCCTATTCCTGCCTCTCTGAGCTCTGGAGGTGTCTGGAAAGGACCAATTCTTGGAGGGCCAATTCCTGCTAAACCTTGGAGGTTGGACCTGTAAAAAATCTTTGACTGTCTGGACAGATTTTGCCTTCTCTTCCATCTTCTTCAGCACCTGTTGTGCAGGAGAGCCAAACAAATTGATCTTGTCCATGGGAGCATCTAGTAGCTTTGATTTGACATGGTCTGGTAAGGCCTGCTCTTTTAACCATGCATGTCTTCTGATCACTGTGCCCATCATGGCTGATCTAAAGGAAGCCTCCAGTGCATCATAGCCGCATTTTAAGGAATGATTACTGACCTGCTGAATGTTATGTACCATTTCCTGAACAGATTTTTTGTCTAATGGTTCATCTGAGGACAGCTTTTTAGTTAACTGGTCTAACATAAATTCCTGATACTGGATCATGTGGAATTGACAGTTCAAGGCCCTAGCTGAAAGAGTAGCAGAAGTGTAAACTTTTTTACCCCATCTCTCTAAGGCCCTGGATTCTCTTTCAGAGGGGAGGGGGTTTTTGGCAGAGGTAGCTGCTACAGCCTTAGGTCCCTGGGAGATAGTTTCGGGATCTGCAAGGGAGCCTTATACAAATGATAATGTGTGTCCGGGACCCTGTAGTATCTATCGGGCTTAGCAGGGGCCGGAGGAAGTGAATCAGGAGCAGTACAAGCATCATTAAATGCATCATCTACAACAGTAAGAACTGGAGAGATGGCTAAAGGCCTATGCTGTGGTAAATGCAGAAAGGTTCTAAGCCTTTTTCTAGAGTCTGAAAAATCCTGGCCCTGCCACTGAAATTGTTCCCTCATAGCATGTAAGGTTTCCCCAAAGGAAAATTCCTCAGGCGGAGAGGCAGAGGGAATGGACTCTTCAGCATCAGAGTCTTCATAAGGGGAGAAAGGGCCCTCTGGAGGGTTTGAATTATCTGAATCATCAGAGGAGTCATCTGTAGAAACTGGCTCAGGGGGCTCTGCTCTAGGCCTCTTCTCCGGAGGTGGGTGAGAGGTCCTGTCTGGGTGAGGTTGGGATCCCCGGATCAAAGAAATGAGATCCTCTGCTAGACTGAGCATCTGTGAACTAGAGCTAGGCCTGTGAGAGGGGGTCTTAGCAGGCATAGTTTTGGTAGATTTAGCTGCTTTAGCCCTGGCAAAGGCCTTAATCGACATGGTTGCTGGAGGCCTAGCAGCTCCACGTGCAGGGGTTGAAATATCCAAGGGGATAGTATCAGATAAATCCTGGGAACCTGGAAGAGCAGGTGGGATTTCAGTAGCCGGTTCCACCAGGTTGGATGAGGCCTCGGTAGAAGGTAAGCTTTCGGCTGAAGGAAGAACCGCGAGCTCGGTTTCAGCCGAAACCGAGACACTCGCGGTTGGCTTAACCGCGGTTTCGGCCGAAACCGCGGACCACGAGTGTCGGTCCTTCTCCTTGCACTTTTTAGATATTTGCGTAGCCGGAGGATCCGACGGCATAATGTAAGCAAAAGCGGAGCCGAAAAACTCCTCAGCAAATTCCGACCGACATCTAAGCATCCGCCGGTTAAAAGAAGCACAGGCTAGACAAGCTGCTACGTCGTGGTCTGGGCCTAAGCAAGGTAAGCAGTAAGAGTGGAAATCTTTATGAGGTATTTGTTTCCCACAAGTTAAACAGTTATTCACTTTTTCTGACATCGGCTGAGGCAAGAAAGAGTCCCCAACGGGGTACTTAGCTTTTTAGAAGTCTTCGGTAGTAGTAGAAGTATTCGGAGTAATCTCTGGTTCTGACCGACCGGCACTTGCGAACAGCTTCTGCTTCAGGCACCACGCGGCAAGAAAGACTGAGGAAGATGGCGTCGGCTGATGCCTTTATACCCGCAGAACTGCAGCTATGACGTCGGGTGAAGTGCGACACCAGCCAAGGCCAGACCCAGACTTTGGAATCCGGCCGACCGAAGGGCTGCCTGACGACAGGACAACCCATTTGTAAGGACTGCAGATGCATCCTTGAAGGACATCAGTGCATTTGTCTAGTAGTAGTCAGAATCAGCACATAAACTAGAAAATGAAAAAGGAACAGAAGAGTGTGTCCACTAGTGCTCCAACCTTCTGTCACACACTTGCTTTCTATGGAATTACTGGCAGGTCAGGAAGTCACTACACCAGGCTAGTATTCAAAAATCAGAATACAGCAAAACATGAAATGAAAGAAAGACAAATATGGTTTCCACTACTGTTTGCCTCACTCAGATGCTTTCTATAGATAGAAGCCATGTCATAAAATTGTTATAGTTGGCCAGATTTCACAATCACCACAGAATAAAATATGAAATGAAAGAAACAAAAAAAACTCTGTTTGCTAATGTTTTAAAAGCCTTGCATTACTGATGTGCTTTGTAGATTAGCAGTAGCTGTCAGGTCGTAAAATGCCTGAAAGGCTGCTTTTCTCAATGTGTAAAATGCACAGATTACACTAATGAATGGCTCACAGAGAAAGCTGTTGTTAGTACAACTGCACTTTGAGATGGAATTTGGCTCACACCTTTGAAACTTCCTGCAGGCACTCTTCCCCCAACCCCTCAGCCAAAGTTGAGCATGCTCAGAAAGGCAAACCTGAAATGTAAACAAATGCTGAATCAAAACAAAAAATCCCTAGGATTGTCCCTTTAACTGCTAATTCATCTGGTCTCCAGGATGCAATTTTAGCAACTGCACTTCAGGGTATCCTCACAGAGAAATGAGTTGTTGTGTCTTTCGGCTTTTCCCGGTCAGGGGTCGCCACAGCGGAACTCCGATCCACTAATGATTGGCAGTAGATTTTTACGTGCCGAGTTGCCGGCCCTGACGCACAACCTTCAACGAAGGTACGCCTATTCACACATGTCTCCACACAGAAGACGCTCTAGCTGAGAATCGAACAGGTCAAAGAGAAATGAGTAATAGCAGCAAAATGAAATATCAGACATTTCTCATTTTCTTGCTGCAGCTGTCTTTATCCTCAGCTCCAATCAATGAACGAACAAAATTTATATTTTTTAGTGCTCTAAACTTCATCATTTTCTAGCACTCAAACTTAATAGTCCACCACCTTTCTCAAAACAAAAAAAGTGAGCGAGTGTGAATATCTACATTGCACTACAAGGACAAAGGATAAAAAGCAAAGAACAGCAGATGTCTGTGATATATGTGAGTCACTAAGGTGTTATGCAACCACTATGGTTACGATTCCCATGTGCATCACATCCAAGTTACCTGTGGTAAGACAGGAAAATGTATATGCTTGTCCACATGTGGACGCATAACATCAAGGAACTAGCTGAATATTCTAAGGTGGAAGCATAAGAAATATCTAGTATGTCCAACTGCTCATCTTTGAAAGGTCTATGTAGCTACAGTAGAACGTTATACATACCTTTGGCTCCACAGGGAAGGGAAGGCTAAGCAATCCTATAGATTTTGCATGTGAAAGATGCATTTTAAACAAGGCCCATACAAAGTCCCAGTCTATTCTGCAACATGCATTAATCAGCTGATCAGGGAAGCTGTGGTATGTCACCTGCTAATAATACTGCTCCCTTTGGCAACAGATATCACCTAATGCATATCAGTAGGATGTGGCTGATATAATTACTAATGCATGCTACTGCATTACTGATGTTTCTAACCCTAATACTCTCACTGTCTGCAACTCCAGCATTTTCAGAGTGCTTTACCCTTTTTACAGTCAGATACATTCATTCTTTTATTTATTTCAGATTTGCTAACTGGGAAAGGATCCTTTTCATCATCCACAACTTGGGCCATTAGGCATGTACTAAAATGGTACAGTACATAAAACATACAGTGGTAGCAACATAAATGTCAGCAGATATTTCAAGGCAAAAAGAAAACAACATGCAACACACACAAATCATACAATACCAGTAATATAATAAAAAGCAATACATATTCCATACATTCACATAAGGTTATAAGGAAACAGCAAAACATGCATGTTCACTTTGTGCATAAAGTTAAGAATGAATGTGAAATCCCCTCAAACATACACGAATATGACCTGTGATAAAATTCATCTTACATATATTTACATATCATCATATCCTATTATTCACACCTGGTTTAATTTTGCATGCCATTATATAGTCATGTGTACACATACTCGGCAGAGCATTTGTATTCTCTGCACTGTAAAGCAACACAAGACTATGAACGGTTATCATGTGTGAGGCCAATTCCAATGTAAATGCATATTGCATTTTATGCAACTTGTCTACAAATCCTGGCCACTTTGATAGGAATAAGCTAGATATGGTGCAAATTAGTAACCAGTCAGAATGGTATTGCAGCTGTGGTCCTACAAGACACTAGACCCTTTGCTTGAGGATCAAGAAAATTTACAACAATTTGGCCCCATGATGCACAGTAATGAAGGCATAACTATACGTTGGCAGCCCATGTATAACTAGTGGCACGAGTGCTGGAGGGGTGAGAATGGGAATAAACAGGCAATTCAGGCTTGCTCATCTCAGGGGTAAAAACGCAGCTTGGCTTGAAGTGCCTCAAATGTCCAATGTGGCAAATGTTGTGCAACTTAGTTGGGGCATTCAACACGTACAAAAGCAAGAATGCACTTCCCAAAACAGCTAAAGCACAGCTTGTAAGCTGCAGAGACAGTGGGGATATGATGTTCCAACAGGATCTGCAGACTGGCCTGCTCACTAATTTCACCTCTCCACCAGTCAACAAGAAGGTTGGAGGGCTCTCACCTCAATGGGGGAACAAAGGGGTCACTTAAGTGCAAGAAGGAGGGGCCAGTGAATATAGAAAATGGAGAAGCTCAGACAGAAAAATGAACGGTTCTCAAAATTTCCATGCATATGGCTGCAGTAAAGAAGACAGGTGATAACAGATTGCAAAACATTTAATTATTTTCCAAAATTTTTTGTGCATGGAACCACTGAGATAACAAATGTTGCTAATGTACAGACAATGCAAGGAACTACCTTTATAAGAACAAAAACATTTTTGAAGTGAGATACATCAGTTTTCATAGTGAAAAATATTTCTAACATTCTGCTTTGTTACTTTATTTTTTTCACTTGTTTTCTTTATTCAGTTATTTTGTAAAGAAGCTTCATAACACAGGTATGCTGACTAAAGCACAGTTACCAAAGAATTATGAAAAAACCTGTTAGAAAAAAACATATATAATATCATATCTTACATTCATTTTATTTACTAGTTTGCTAGCCAAACCATCTTATTTTGTTTACATTGTTTTTAAGTGTTGTTCATTTCAGTGCATTTACTAATTAGCTTACAAAACGTTAGTCCTTCCACTTAATTTTTATTGTAACAAGTCTCTTTTTGAAATTAATGTTGAATATATGTGCTTCTTTGTTAGGGTCTGAAAACAGCTCACTGAAATCAATGCCCTGAGCAGGTTGTCAAATTCAACCGAACCAATTCAACTAAGAATTTCTGAAAGCATTTCAGAAAAGTTTAATTAACAAAATACATCACTTTTAATGCCTATACAGTCAGGTTTAAATCAACTAGCTATATGTTTTATTACTTTTCACAGTGCTAATTTACTGTACATAATTATGTCCTAAGAGTAAAATGGCCCATACTTACTGCAAATCTTTCATAAAGTTGGTATGTCAGCAAAGGATTAGGTAGTTCCCGAAAGTAAAGTTTACACAGGGAGCCAGCACAGTGAATATCTTGCATATATACATCTCGTGTCAGGTCTGGGATCTGTTCACAGTCAAACTCATGCCTGAAAAAGTGAACAGAAATCAAAATGTGAAACTACCTGTAAAATTAAATGTTTAGTCGTCCAGCAAAAGTATCAACATTTATTCACGTCAATGAGCCTAAGATAAATTTCAGCTAATTCTGCAAATGTAACAACTTCTCATTTAATATTTATCTGTAGTGTACAGACTGCTACAATTATGTGAAGAAATCAGGAAAAAGGATAAAAATTAAGCGCATCCCTAGTGCAAGATCAATCTTAACACTGCTTAGGAGGAGCTTAAAAGCTGGTTAAGGGCACTTAAGAGCTGTTAAGGAGGAGTTGCACACTTGGGACTAACAGCAGATAGCACCAATCAGCAAAGAGCAGTGGCAGAAGGTAAAACATCTTTTAACATCTGTTAGAACTTCACTCTGCCACACTTACAAATAGAAAGCTACACAGAAGAAAGTGCCTAACAGGATTTGAAGAAGTTAGCTGGACACAGGAGCAGTGTCTAATAATCTTTAGAGCTGTTAGTTCTACACAGGAGAATTTTGTCTGTTGTCCACACCACTCAAATGTCTGATTTTGCCTCATATTTTCCCATAACCCCTTGTGAAACTCTTGATTTTCTAGTAAATCACTGAGGAATAAAGTCAGTCAATAACTGCAGACATTACGGTTTCATACTTATTCAGAAAATGCATGTTGACACTGAACATTTTTAAGTGAGTTACAACAATATCATATTGTCTACATACCCTCTCAAAAATACAAATAAAACTATCAAAGCCATCCCCATCCCTGTACCGAGAAAAAAGTTTACTGACCTTTACGACTTCTGGGGTCCGTCCGGCTATTCCCTTCCCCATTACCTGCATGACCCTCTCAAAGGATATGAAGCTCCATTCCATGCCTCTGATGTCTCTTGCTTTCCTCAACTTCTAAACGTCTGACCTCCAGTTCATGTTGGTGCTGCTTCTCCCTTTACTCAGACTCCCGTCGTTGGGCTTCCAAGTGCACTCTCTCCTCAATCTCTAGATGATTGGTCTCCAGGCGCAGAGTCTAACTCCAGACAGATTCTCTCTTCTGGAGAAAAGGTGGACTTGTCCCATCTCGGAAAGCTGCAGATCACCAACACCAAAATGGATATCCTCCAAATGGCTGGTCTGAGCTGTGACAACAACCAAAGCAGAAAGTACAGTTGTGTACACTTACCATAAATGTAGATGTTCGAGTGTATTCACTGTTGCAGTCATTACATTTGGGTTATCCTGCTGGCAGGTTGTCCTCAGTCGGCCTGAATTCCAAAGTCTTGGGTCCTACGTCAGTTGCTGTCACCTCTTCCCTGACGTCAGGTCGTCAGGGGTTTAAAAGATGCAGCCAACACCATTTTATTCAGTTTTTCTTGCCCCAGATGTCAGGTGCCCCCAAAAGGGTAGGCTAAATTTATGTAAATAAAGCATACATACACATGCACCAAAATAAACTTTACCTTAATCTATAAAGAAATACATCACCTATGTTGTATAGATTAGAGAAGTAAAGATAAGTTCCAGCAAAAATAAGGGGGATGGCGGGTGGGTAACCTGGACTGCATCAGTGAATACACTCAAACATCTACATTTATGGTAAGTGTACACAACTGTACTATGTTCTTCGTGTTTCACTGTTGCAGTCATTACATTTAGGTTGAGTCCCAAAGCTATGGTTGGGGGACTGGAGCTAAACAGCATTAGGAGTGGCTATGAGGCCCTGCAGAACTGCAGTGGCAAAGCCTGCCCTGGATTTAGAGTAAAGAGGCAGATTGCAATGTTTTGTAAAGGTATGCACTGATCTCCAAGTTGAAGCCTCTAAAATGTCTTTGGTTGGTACTCCCCTGAGAAAGGCTGCAGAAGTGGCTGCAGCTCTGGTTGAATGTGGCCTAATGCCCATAGGCACTGGTTTGCCATGCTGCGAGTAGCAGAAACAAATGCAGTGACCTATCCACTTTGAAATAGTCTGCTTGGAGATTGCCTTTCCTTGTGATGCTGTGGCATATGCCACTAGTAATTGCTCTATCCTTCTGAAAACTTTAGTTTTGTCCAGGTAGAATCTAAGTTGTCTAGGTACGTCCAAGGAATGCAGAATTTTCTCTCCCTTGTTCTGTGGATTTGGATAAAAAGTTGGCAAATGGATTGTTTGGTTAAGGGCTACACTGGATACTACCTTAGGCATAAAGGTAGGGTTTGTTCTCAGAGAGACCCTGCCTGGATGAAAAATTATAAAGGGTTTCACAGCCATGAGAGCCTGTAGCTCTGAAACTCATCTTGCAGAAGTTATTGCTATGAGCAGAGCTGTTTTCCAAGATAAGAACTTTATATCCGCAGTAGCAGCTGGCTCAAAAGGAGGTAAGGTGAGTTTTTCCAAGACATAATTGATGTCCCATGCAGGTATTGGCATTCTCCTTGGAGTCCTTAAGTTTTTGGCTCCTCTGAGGTTCTGCCTTACTAAAGGATGAGAAAAGAGTGGTGGCTCAGTATTGTAATGAGCCGAAATGGCAGAGACATGGATTTTAATTGATGAAAAGGATAGGCCTTTGTCCAGCATCTCAGTTAAGTATTGTAAAATCTGGGGAATGTTTGGGACAGCTGAATCAGTTCCTTGAGCTTGGTTCCAAGCGCAAAATCTCTTCCATTTCCCAGCACAGGATTTTCTAGTACTAGGCCTTCTGGCTTCTAAAATGACATCCATCACAGCTTTACTGAGAGGTGTGGTTTGTATGGCTACATTATCCGCCATGCTGCCGGGTTTAGGGTCCCGAGTTGGCTGTGCAGAATCTGATTGTTTTGCTGGGACAGTAGATGAGGTATTTGAGGTAAGGTCCAGGCTGGGCATTGGGACAAGCTCCGTAAGATCAGATACCAGTACTGCTGTGGCCAGTCTGGGGCAATCAGAATCATTTTTGGTTTCTCCTGCCTGACCTTTAGGAGTACCTTGGGGAGGAGAGGCAGTGGAGGAAAGGCATATACCGATAGGTTTGTCCAGTTGAAAAGATAAGGCGTCCACTTTCCAAGTTTGTCTGTGATAAGTCCTTGTGCAGAATCTTTTTAGTTGATTGTTTTGAGGGGAGGCAAATAGATCTATGTCCGGGCGTCCCCATTTCTTTGTTATCATGCTGAAGACTTGTGGATCCAGGTGCCACTCGTGGAGATCCATGAGGTTTCTGCTTAGTTTGTCTGCTAGAGTATTTTCTTTTCCTGGCAGGAATTGTGCCTGCAGATGAACTTGGTAGGTCAATGCTGTGTCCCATACAGCCATGGCTTGTCTGCATAGGGGATAAGAGTGAGTGCCCCCCCTGCTTGTTTATGTACCACATGACCGTGGTGTTGTCTGTCTATCAGTAGTTGTCCCGGATGAAGTAGGTCCTTGAAGGCTGTCAGGGCATTTTGAACAGCTAGCATCTCTTTTTGATTGATATGTAGATGCTTTTGATTTGTGGACCAGGTGCCCTGAATGCCTCTTCCTGCCATGTGGGCCCCCCAGGCATAATCTGAAGCATCCGTCAATAGGCTCTGCCTGGCTGGTGGTAGTGAGAATGCCTGTCCCTTGTTTTGGTTGCAAGCCTTTGTCCACCATCGAAACTCCTGTTGCAGGCAGGGAATTAGAGTAATCATTGTTTCCAGACTGTGGCAATGCTGTGTCCAGAAACTTTTTAGGTACCATTGAATTTTCCTCATATGCAGTCTTGCATATGGAATTAGTAAGATGCAGAATGCCATGAAGCCCAAAGCCTGTAAAATTTTTCTTGCTGATAACTGGGCCTTTGTTTCCATTTCCTTGAAATAGGTAGTCAGTTGCCTTTGTTTGTCTGGAGTGAGATAAGCCATCTGGGCAGTTGTATTTAAGCATGCACCCAGGAATATTATCTCTTGAGAGGGTACTAGTTTTGATTTCATTTTGTGACTGTGTACCCTAGGCATGTTAAAAGTCTTATCACAAATGTCAGATGCTGTAGTAGAATGTCCTTATTCTCTGCTTGTATGAGGCAGTCATACAAGTAAGCATATATTTGTATTCCTCTTTGTCTGCAGTAAGCAATTACTGGTGCCAGGCACTTTGTGAAGACCCTGGGCGCAGTACATAAGCCAAAGGGCAGTGCAGAGAATTGGTAATGCTTTGAGCCAGCCTTGAATCTGAGGTATCTTCTGCAAGATTGTCTGATTGGGACATGCAGGTATGCCTCTTTTAGGTCTAAAGTCACGAGCCAAGCCTTGCTGCCCAGCATGGGCAGAAGCTGCTGTAAGGTCAACATCTTGAATTTTGGTACATCCAGGAAAGTGTTTAGAATAGACAGGTCCAGTATTTGTCTCCATGCTTTGTCCTTTCTAGGTACCAAGAACTGTCTTGAGTAAAATCCTTGTCCCTGTTCTTGCTGTGGCACTTGCTGAATACCCCTCATGTTCATGAGAGCTGCGACTTGTTTTTAAGCCTCTGCCCATTGATTTTTTGGCAGGTCTGGCCAACCATTTGCCCTTGGCATGAAGTTATGGGAAAGAGTAGTGGAAGCTAGGTTAAGAAGGGACATGATGATTAGTGATCAGCAGTATAGTGTCATGCTGGGAAAGAGCACTACAGATGCAATGTTTGCTCTGAAAGTGTTGATGGAAACTACAGAGAAGGTCAGATGGAGTTGCATTGTGTTTTTGTAGACTTAGAGAAAGCATATCACTGGGTGCCTAGAGAGGAGTTGTGGTATTGTATGAGAAAGTCGGGAGTGTCAGAGAAGTATGTAAGAGTGGTACAGGATATGTACGAGGGTAGTGTGACAGCTGTGAGGTCTGCGATGGGAGTGACGGATGCGTTTAAGGTGGAGGTGGGATTACATCAAGGATCAGCTCTGAGCCCTTTCTTATTTGCAATAGTGATGGACAGGTTGACAGACGAGATCAGACAAGTGTCCCCGGGAACTATTGATGTTTGCAGATGACATTATGATCTGTAGGGAACAGGTGGAGGAGACCCTGGAGAGATGGAGATATGCTCTACACAGAAGAGGAATGAAGGTCAGCAGGACTAAGATAGAATATGTGTATGTGAATGAGAGGGAGGATAGAGGAATGGTGAGGATGCAAGGAGTAGAGGTGGCGAAGGTGGATGAGTTTAAATACTTGGGATCAATAGTTCAGAGTAATGGTGAGTGTGGAAGAGAAGTGAAGACGAGAGTACAGGCAGGATGGAGTGGGTGGAGAAGAGTGTCAGGAGTGATTTGTGACAGACTAGTACCAGTAAGAGTGAAAGGGAAGGTCTACAAGAGGGTAGTGAGACCAGCTATGTTATATGGGTTGGAGACAGTGGCACTGACAAAAAGGCAGGGGTTAGAGCTGGATGCTAAAGTTGTTAAGATTTGCACTGGGTGTGATGAGGGTGGACAGGATTACGAATAAGTATATTACAGGGTCAAGCCCAGGTTGGAAGGTTTGCAGACAAAGCCAGAGAGGCAAGATTACGTTGGTTTGGATATGTGCTGAGGAGGGATGCTGAGTATATTGGTAAAAAGATGCTAAGGATGAAGCTACCAGCGAACAGGAAAAGAGGAAGGCCTAAGATAAGGTTTATGGATGTGGTGAGAGAGAACATGCAGGTGGTTGGTGAGTCAGAGCAAGATGCAGAGAACAGGAAGAAATGGAAACAGATGATCTGCTGTGGCGACCCCTAACGGGAACAACTGAAAGATGATGATGGTTAACATCTAAAATATGCATTACAACAATGAATACTACAAATCACATGAAAATAACATCCCCTCCACATATAACTACACCAAACTAATAAACACTCCTACGTGTGGGGGGGTTCTGCCCTCCACACCCTCCGTAAATTAAATATACCAACTCTGAGATCGCGCTACAGAGGGAAAAGTTAATTTCCTAACCCCACTGTATCAAAATCACCATAAAGAATGCACACAATGTCTATATCACTTACCTGTATGGCCTAAAAAACACACATACAGAGTGGCAAAATAAATACTATATAAATAGTACAAATGTCTACACTATATAAATAATAACTACAGAAATAAAAACTACAACATCTCGGTGATACCACAAGATTAACAGATTAAACTAACATTTACACGTTTGATGATACACTAATACATATTATACATTTTAGATGTTATGGATTTTAGATGTTATGGTCTCAATGTTTTGATTTTAGATTAAATGAGTTTTAGATGTTTTGAAGGGGAACCAAAAATACATGTCATGACACAGTATGGTTTAGTGTGAGAACAATGGAATGGAAAACGGACACAGGAGATGAATAGCTTGGTTAAAACTAAATTCTGATATCATTTTATGCATAAAGGAATGATTACTTCTTCGAAAGTTATGTATTTACCCTAATGATAGATCCTTTCATTCCAGTCAATCTAATATGACATACAGGTCCTTGAAACCCAGCTCAGACTCGATACAACTGATTTACTGCTCAAGCCTCTAGTCCTTCCCAAACTTTTAATCATAATGCCCTGCTCCTTCCTGACTAACTCAGATCAAGTTTGAAGCCTACTGCTAAGCACATTTGTACTGCCTTTGACTCCTGGTAAAGGTCCCTAGAGCCATGTAATGGCAGGGGAATCAGGGCAGGTTGTTGTATCAGACTAGAATGAATTTATCATTATGGTAAGTACACAATTTTCATAGCCTATTCATTGAGTCCATCCAATATGACGTATTGGTCAGAATCCCCAGCTATAATACACCTGGGTGGTGTCAACACAAGGAGACCCTTAATGATAGGAGGGCTCTGGCTCTTGAAACACTGTCTAATTTGTAGTGCTTGACAAAGTTATAAGATGAAGATCAAGAAGCAGCTTGATAAATGTCATCCAAAGACAGAGACTTGAAAAAAGGTGTAGAAGTCGCTACATCTGTAGTGGAATGAGCTTTAAACTTCTGGGGCAAAGACTTATTTTGAGAGGTATAGATAAAAGAAATACAGTCTGACAACCATCTTGACGGGGAGATCTTCAACTCATTCTTGTCCAATATGTTTGGTGCAAAAGATACAATTGCTCATCTTTTCTGAAGAAAGCTAGCCTGTGAGCATAGAAATGAAGTTGTCACTTTTGGAAGAAAGGAGGAATTGGTTGTCTAAGTAACCCTATCCTTATGGAATACAATGCAAGAAGGAGCACATAATGGATTTAGCTCTGAAATCCTCCTGGCCAAAGTGACTGTTACGAAAACTGTACTCTTCCAAGACAAGAATTTTAAATCTATAGATGCGGCAGGCTCAACTGGAGGTTTGGACAGTGTTCCCAACACAAAATATATGTCTCAAGTAGGAGCTGGATCTTAAAAAGAGGAGCCTCAAATGGAAAGCACCTTTTAGAAAGGCTTCACACATAACTTAAAAGAAACCAAATAAGAGTCCTCAAAACTGATGTAAGGAGGAAACAGCTGCCAACATGGAAGATAAGAAATGGAGTGCATCTCCCACAGAGGCAGAGAAAGACTCTATAAGATTTCACCCAAATAGCAAATCTTTACTATTTACTATGATACACCGTACAGGAGAACAACTCCTTCTTGCCCAGCTTCTGGTAAGCTGTAAGGACGTGCTCTACATCAGCATGAAGGTACATGTCCCTTACCATCACTGGAATTGGAAAAATCATGCGGGTAGTTTCAGCTTGTAAATGCATGGGTGAGTGATGAGATATGGCAGCTGATTGAGAAACCAAGCGGATTCCTTCAGGAAAAGTTTTAAGAAGGGGAAACCACATCTGTCTGGAAAAAAAATAGGGCAATAAGGATAACCGTGGCCTTGCACATAATGGCTTTCTATATGAACTTGGTCATGAGTAGAATGGGGAAATACACACAAAGTAGGACTGAAGCCAATGGAGAGCTTCCCTGGGTTTTTCCCCCAAAGAGGGAGAACAGCAAAATACTCTCTGCATTTGGTGTTCTGTGGGACAGCACAGTGCAGCATGATTTGCTCCACTGACTGAAAATCTCTTTTGCTATTGATGGGATTCAATGGCCACTTGTGAGGTAAGAGGAGGATCCTGCCGAGCCTGTCTGCAAGATCGTTGACCTTCCAGGAATGTGTGCTGCAGTCAGAAAATGGTGGCAGGCAACTGTCCATTGCCATACCCGCAGGCTTCTCCTACTTTGTTCAAGTACAAGACTACTATCATACTCTTTATCACGCCTAGAAAAAGCCAGTCCTGTAGCTCCTGCAACACAAGAAGAAACGCCCTCATCTCTAGAACATTTATTTGAAGACAAGTCTCTGAGTCAGACCAAAAACCTTTGACCATTCTCTCTTCACAATGCCCCCCCCCCCCCGCAAAGGATGCATCTGTTGTTACAGTTGCTACTGTAGGGAAAACATGAAAAGGCCTGCCCACAGCTAACAGGAGAATGAAGCCACCAGATTAGGTGAGCTCTGCATGACTGAGTTATCTTGATAGGTTGAGACAGGGACTCACACTTCTTAGACCACTGAGATTGGAGTAACCATAGCAGGATTTTCATATGGTAGCAAGCAAATTGCACCATTAGAATGGATGATGCCATGAGCACCAAACTCTCAAGACCAACCATGCCGTAGAACAATCAAATTCCAGAAGACTTGGTGCTGCAGCTTTCAGTGATGAGATTCTGTCTTGTTAAAAAGAGATCAAAGTTATGGTTGTGTACTTGACACTGACTAGTATCAGGATGGATTTTCCTAGGTTTACTGAAATACAGTACAGTTGTGTACACTTACCATAAATGTAGATGTTCGAGTGTATTCACTGTTGCAGTCACTACATTTGGGTAATCCTGCTGGCAGGTTGTCCTCAGTCGGCCTGAATTCCAAATTCTTGGGTCCTGCGTCGGCTGTCGTCACCCCTTCCCTGATGTCAGGTCGTCAGGGGTATAAAAGAAGCAGCCAACGCCATTTTATTTAGTTTTTCTTGCCCCAGATGTCAGGTGCCCCCAAAAAGGGTAGTCAAAATTTATATCTATATATAAAATAACATGCAGCAATATAAACTTTACCTTCACCCATCAGCAAATACACCACATAGGTTGTATAAATCAGAGAAGGAAAGATAGGTTCCATCAGAAGGAAAAAGGGGGGATGGTGGGTGGGTAACCTGGACTGCAACAGTGAATACACTCGAACATCTACATTTATGGTAAGTGTACACAACTGTACTATGTTCTTCGTGTTTCAGTGTTGCAGTCATTACATTTGGGTAGATTCCCAAAGCTATGGTTGGGAGGCTGGAGCTAAACAGCATTAGGGGCGGCTACGAGAACCCGCAGAACTGCAGTGGCAAAGCCTGCCCTGGATTTAGAGTAGAGTGGCAGATGATAGTGCTTTGTAAAGGTGTGCACCGAACTCCAAGTAGCTGCCTCTAAAATGTCCTTGGTTGGTACTCCTCTGAGAAAGGCTGCTGAAGTGGCTGTAGCGCTGGTGGAATGTGGTCTAATGCCCTTAGGCACTGGCTTTCCATGGTACAAGTAGCAGAAATTGATGCAGTAGCCTATCCATTTTGAAATAGTCTGCTTTGAGATTGCCTTTCCTTGTGATCCTGCAGCATATGTCACTAGTAATTGCTCTGTTTTTCTGAAAACTTTGGTTCTGTCCAAGTAGAATCTAAACTGTCTGTGTACGTCCAAAGAATACAGAATTCTTTCCCCCTTGTTCTGTGGATTTGGATAAAAAGTTGGCAGATGAATGGTTTGGTTAAGATCCACACTGGACACCACTTTAGGCATGAATGTTGGGTTTGTCCTCAGGGAGATCCTGTCTGGATAAAAAATGATAAAAGGTTCCACAGCCATGAATGCCGGTAGCTCTAAAACTCGTCTTGCAGAAGTTATTGCTAGGAGCAGAGCTGTTTTCCAAGATAAAAACTTTAAATCAGCAGTAGCAGCTGGCTCAAAAGAAGGCAGGGTGAATTTTTCCAAGACATAGTTGAGGTCCCATGCAGGCATTGGTGATCTCCTTGGAGTAATTATAGTTTCCAGGCTGTGGCAATGTTGAGTCCAAACACTTTTTAGGTAGCATTGAAGTTTCCTCATATGCAGTCTTGCATATGGAATTAGTAGGATGCAGGATGCCATGAAACCCAAAGGTTGCAGAATTTTTTTTGCAAATAACTGGGCCTTTGTTGCTAACATTTTGAAGTAGGTAGTCAGTTGCCTTTGTTTGTCTGGCATGAGATAAGCCATCTGGGCAGTTGTATTTAAGCTTGCACCCAGGAATATTATCTCTTGAGAGGGTACTAGTTTTGATTTATTTTCGTTGACTGTGTACCCTAGGCATGTTAGAAGTTTTTTCACAAACGCCAGATGCTGTAGAAGAATGTCCTTGTTCTCTGCTTGAAGACAGTCGTCCAAGTAAAGATATATTTGTATTCTTCTTTGTCTGCAGAATGCAATTACTGGTGCCAGGCACTTTGTAAAGACCCTGGGCGCAGTAGATAAGCCAAAGGGCAGTGCAGAGAATTGGTAAT
>NC_056741.1:915138028-915229541 GCF_019279795.1 Protopterus annectens | reverse complement strand
CTATGGGATTGATTGTATTAAGATTGCAAAAGGGTCCTCTTAACATTCTTCCCATGAAGAGTTGGATCAGACAATGGGTGGGGTGTCTGTGGATTCTCTAGATATTGGAGTGGCATTCCAAGTGCTGGGGAGGATCATTTATTTGCCAAGCAAGGTGGATCCACAAGTTCCAATGGCGGCGGGTTACCCCTATGACCCTCGCTTCTTTTGGTTGATATCTGCTAAGACATTATTTGGGCAAATTCATTCCGTAGACCCCAGACATCCTTGGAAGACACAGCAGCCTCATCTCCTCAGCCAGCTAAACACAGGGCGTGGAAGAGGAAGCAGCTAGTCTCACCGACTGAGTCTGTCACCTTAGATACTGATTTGGGTTGCAGAGAGGATTCCCCACAATCCTCTCCTGAGGATATATCCTTCCGAAAGATGCTGGAACTCCTGAGACAGAGACTGAACATCCCTTCCAAGACAAAGTGGCATTGTTTAATGCATACGAAACTCCAATGACAATTTGGTGGAATTAGTGGTGAGGAACTCTTGGCAGGAAACTGATACATGTGAGTTGGTCGTAAGGAAGCCTCACAAAATCCTACACCGTCCGAAAGGTAAACCTTTCCTGGCTAAACTTTCCCCAGTAGACTTCATTATTATTGTGGCAGGGATCAAGAAATAGTTGTATGAAGACACTTCATTTATCCATCTGTCCAATAAGAAGTCTTTGGTGATGGATAGAGTAGTGATGCGGGCTGGTGAAGTGGGCATATGCTTCCAGCTCCTTTGCCATCCAGGCCATGAACTACGTGCCTCACGTGACAAGATTCTAGAGGGATCTCTCTCAACAAGTATTATCCACTTGGAAGAATCCCATTATGCCAGAAGCAACTTAGTCTTTCTTGTCTAATATGTCCGACATTACCAACGTCTCCGTACACTTGTTTCATAAATGCTGCGGATGGGGTGGCTAGAGCCAGAGCAGGCATAGCCATAAGACTACAAGACATGATGCCTGGTTGAGTTTTCTGTGATTTTTGCAGACAACGTTAGAGAGTCCTTCACAAACATCCTATTCAATGGAACCACCTTGTTTAGCACTGCAGTAAAAGAAAGAATGTGGAAGAATAAGCAGGACTGTAAGACCCTCTCTGTAGAAGTGAAGTTAAGTTTGAGACCCCTCGGCACACAATTACCAGAAACCAAAAAGGGTCTTGCCCACTGTGGTTTTGTAAGTCTAGGCATAAGTGCCATTCCTCTTCTTATAGAGGTGGTCAGAGCAGAGGTAGCCACTTCATTGGATGCAAACCCAGAGACCGGAGGTGGTCCACATAACCAGGGTTTCTATGGGCCTTTCTCTCTGCGATGACTGCAGAGAACCCCTGTAGGTTTGTCTGTCTGCTCCCCATTGGAGGCAGTTGGGTGGCGCTTATCATAGGTTCATAGGTTCATAGGTTCATACTAGGCTATCTGCCCGAGGGCATTTACAAGCCTAGCCCATAGTTTTGTGGCTTACGCCACCCCTTTAGTATGGGGAACTATACCCATTATTTTGCTGTGCCTCTGTTGAGCAGTGACACTGAGGTAATCCCTGGGGTATATCTGCGATCTCCCATCCATTGGTCAAGATTTCTCTTGAACAAGGCCAGCGAGGTGCTCTGCCTCACATATACCGGGATTTTATTCCACAGCATAGGGAGTCTTTGGGTGATGAATCTATCCCTCCAGCACGTCCTATTAATAGGCGTGTCGAGGTTTAAGTCTCCACGCCCTTGTGGCTCTGGCGGATCTAGATTTTTTGAGGTGAAGCATATTCATCAAATCTGGGTTTGACATGGCCTTGTATGTTAGGCAAAGGTCACCTCTGAGCAAGCGGTGGCGACTGAATAGAGCTGGAGTTCTTTCAGTCGGGCAGCATAGGACAGATGTTTGAGACCCTTTATCCTTTTGGTGAGGAACTTTTGTGGCCTCTCCAGCTGCTGCAAGTGTCGGGTCAGATACATTCGAATGGGGCATTGTACTCAATCATTGGTCTGATGGTGATGAGTATAGGGAGACTATGACCTCCTTGATCTAGATGAGAATCCCTTCATGATAAGGTGGGCAATGTAGAAGGTCTTCCTAACTACTTTAGCTACATGGGTGTCGAATGACAGACTACTATCAACCTGGGTCCCCAGGTCCCTGATAACTTCTTCTGTGCTCAGGGGATTGCCACCTATTTGGTAGCTAGGGTAACCTTGTTTTTCCCGAAGGGTATGACTATGCATTTTTGGCATTTAACTTTAGGCCATGGCTCTGGCACCAGTTATCCGTTTCTGTGAGACCCTTCTGAAGGATATCTGTGTCAGATGTGTTTTTCTACTATGGCCCAGTTTGCAGTCATCTGCAAACTTTGTCAGCCATAACCCTCCTGTGTTTGCTTGTACTTGGAAAAGTAGATGCCAAACAAGAGTGGAGCCAGGACTGAGCCCTGTGGTACACCACTTGTGACAGGCTTTGAGTCTGACATGGCGCCAGCAACTCTGACCCTGTGGGTTCTGTCACTCAGCCAGTTTGCAACCCATCTTGTGATGTATGGGTTAACATTTAAGCTGATGAGTTTTTCAATGATACCCGAGTGGGGTATTGTATCAAAGG
Organism: Protopterus annectens; assembly: GCF_019279795.1. NCBI lineage: Eukaryota > Metazoa > Chordata > Ceratodontiformes > Protopteridae > Protopterus > Protopterus annectens. Next base: position 915,226,910 of record NC_056741.1, on the reverse strand, counting down.
CCTTCGCCAGATCGAGGTAGGCTGTATGGACTGCCTTTCCCTCATCAATGGCTTTGGTGACTGTTTGAAAAAGTCAACCAAGTTTAGAAGGCATGATCTGCCTTTGACAAAGCCAAACTGGGATGGATCCAAAGTCTGCAAATTCCTATGTCTTTATTTATGAGGTCCATTATGATCCTCTCCATGGCTTTGCAGATAAGGCTTGTCAAGCTAATGGGCGGTAATTTCCAGGGTCGGTGGAGGCACCGCCTTTGTGAAGTGGGACCACAGTTGCAGTCGCCACTCCTGGAGTGCGTATCCAGAGGTAAGACTATGATTAAACAGCTGTCCTAGCTGTGGGTTTAATTCCTCGTTGAGTTAAGTGGAGCACACAGCCGGGGACACCATCAGGTCCCATGGATGCTGTGTTTTGCTTTGGAGAGAGCAGTTCTCACTTGGGCGTTCGAGATGTTTGGGGGGCTGCAATCGCTTGGTATAGATATCTCTCCTTTTTGGGGGGAGTGGGGGAGAAGTTTGCACTGAACTTGTCAGCCAGTATGTTGGCAATGTCTGTAGGATCAGTAATCTTCACATCATTTTGAACTAGTTCTGAGCATATCTGGGAGTTTCCTCCCAGGTTTCTTTATAGCTAAAGAAGGCCTTATGATTGTCTTTTGAGTCTTTAGCTATTTTTCTCTCAAAATTTGCTTTGGATGATTTTATGAGAGCTCTTAGTTTTTTACTTATAGTGATCAAGGGTGTCTTACCTTTTAAGGATTTTGCTCTATCTTGTAGTAGCTTCCTCCTTTTGTTGTAGAGTTTGTTTATGGCTGGGGTCCACCAGAGTGGGCGCTTGCCTTTAGTACAAAGAGTCTTTGTTTTGCTTGGGATTGCCTTATCCATGCAGTCCTGCAGGTGCTGGTAGAAGGCATTTGTAAGTGATTCAGCGGCTTGAGTACTGTTTTCCGTCGGCTCGGGGCCTTAAAGGAGACCACACTAGTCTTTAGAAGTGTGAAGTCGGCTTCGAGAAGTTCTTTACTGTGGTCTTTTTATTTCAGGTGGGGGTGGGATGAGGACCTCCAGCGAGATTAGTTGTGATCTGATCTCACCAGTGAGGGGTATACTTCGGTGTTGAACATTGTGCTCCCATGTTCGTGATGATGAGATCAAGTATGTTTTCTCCTCTTGTGGGGATGGTGACTAGTTGTTCCATGGCATTTGAGTTTATGAATTCCAGGAACTTTTGGGCTAGGGTGTTTGGGCTTGAGTAGTGTTCCCAGTCTATATTAGGGTAATTGAAGTCACCTAGTATGATGGTGTTTGGTGATACATTTATCCCCTCTAGTGTTTTCAGGAAGGCCATGTGAGGTTCCTGAGTTTGTGAGGTGGCCTGTAACATGCTACAATTTGCAGAGCAGTCTTGCCTATGGTTAATTGCACCTGGATGGTCTCCGATGCATCGTCGCGTTGCCACCAGTCTTGAGGTGTGGGTGTCTTTGATGAATATGGATACCCCCTCCTTTCTTGGTATTGTCGGATTTTGGGGCGGAGCATGATAAGAGGTAAAACCTGATAGTGCTGGGGTGCTCTCAGGGCCTTGAACCAGGTTTCTGTCACTGCACAGACATCGATGTTCTCCATACTGAGAAGGGCCTCGAGTGCGTGCATTTTGAGATTTAGACTTCTGGCATTGAGCAGCATTACCCTTAGTTTTTTCCTTTTTGTGTTCTAGGGTGGTAGGTTTAGAATTTGAGCCTTGCCTAAAAAAGGCACTATGGGGTGGCAAGAGCCTTTGCCAATATCCGGAATCCCAGGGGTGACAGGTGCAAGCCGTCCCTTATGAAGCAGCGTGGCTTGTCAGCATGTCATCCCAGGCAGACAGACATTGGATCCCCTTTGAATGACACCAGAGTTTAAGCCAATTGTTAAAGCTGATCATCTTATCTCTGTATTGTGGCATCATTCTTGGTGAAGGTAGGATACTGCTCAAGGTCAGGGTCATACCTGCCTGGGCTACATAATCAGAGAGCTCCTCAATGTCTCTTTTCATGTAGTCCAAGGAGGTACGTCTCAGGTCGTTTACACCAGCGTGGACAATGACTGAGTCATATTTGTACCTGCTGTTGAGAGACCTGAGTGCTTGCGTTATGTGGCGGATTCTAGCGCCCGACAGGCAGCTTACTGTGACCTTCTCCTTACTCAGTCTGGTGGCGGGGCGTCAGTGTGTCTGACTATGGAGTCACCAATGACTAGTGTGTCTGGCATTGTGTTTGGCCTTAAGGGCTGTGACTGTTTGACACTCTGACTGTGAGGTCTATGTGTTGCAGGTGTTGTGTTCTGAGGTGGTGGTTGTTTGGGTGTCTGCTTTGGTGGCCTCTGCTGTATTGGTAGATTTTTGATCAGAGCCGCCGAGTATGTCTTTGTGTGTTTATGTGTATGATTTGAGGTTGTGATGGTACTATGTGAGACTGGGTCTATAGTGTGTGTGGTAACCTTCTCCTCCTGACTGGTCTTGCCAGTCCAATGTTGAGAGAGCTCAGCCTCCAGTTTGGCCGTATAGTTGCATCTCTCGCATGTATTTGTGTTTTGTGGGAGGAGGAGAGGGTTGTCTGTGTACATGAGGCAATTGTAACATTCCCTCAATATTCCCAGGTTCACCAGCTGAGCAGGAGAGGACACTAGCAACTGATCCCTCGACATGCTAGAAGGACTAGACAAAAAAACTTTAAAAGAGATTCCGGGGGACGTGAGTGACCGAGAAATGGGGGGTTGCCTTTTTGGGGTGCTATCTATAAGAGTGCCGTATCAAGGTAATAAGTACTGTAGGAGCAAGTGCTAGGTTTAACAGATAGAGAAAAGTCTACTTGGAGTCAAGTAGAGATGATCTTTTTAGGTATTAGAGAAAGTGCTAGTAACAGGGATGCTTAAAGGTAAGATTGAAAAGAATGCACTTTCTTCTTTCTCAATCCCTATACCCTCAGTCATGGTTTACAATCACATGAGACAAGTGAGTAAAAGGGATCATATCCAGGGGTTATTGAATGTCATTTTTGTAAATTCCTCAGTCCTCTCACTCTACATTGCCAAATGTTCCACCTAATCAGTCAAAGGCCTCTGTGCAAGAGTTTCATTCTGTTCTGCAAAATAGAGCCATGTAGGAGGCCCCAGCAGACCAGATTTCATCAGAATTCTATTCATGCTACTTTTTATTTCCCAGGAAAACAAAAGACCTCTGGCCCCATTTTGGACCAAAGCTTACTAAACAGTTACATTGAAAAGACCTGCTTTCGGATAGTATTGGTACAGTCAATTCTTCACTGTCTCCAGAAGAATGAATGAATATGCTCTGTAGGTCTCCAGGATTCTTACCTTCACATAAAAATGTAGGAGTTATCCAGAAGATTTGTACACTTCCAAGTAGGGGACAGCCATTATCAAGTCAGAGCCCTGCCTTTTGGTCTCACCTCAACCCCCAGGGTGCTTTCCAAATGCAAGGTGGTAGTAGCTGCTCTCCTACATCTTCAGGAATCTAAACTTTCCCCTTATCTAGACAATTGGCTACTGGCTGTCTGCTCCATGGAGTCTCATCCACAAGCAAGGGTTATCTGCTTGACCTTTATGCTTCTCTAGGCATCCTAGTAAATCTGGGAAAGTTCAACTTGACTCCTACTCAATATTTGATGTTTCAGGGGTGCCACTTGGACACTACAGTAACCATGATCTCTCTTCCGCAGGACATAATCCTCTCTTTGAGGGCTGCAATACAAAGTCTTCTGGAGTGTGATCGTCCTCCAGCAAGATTGATCTTGATGGTGTTAGGCTTCATGTCATTGTCAATTTTTGATGGTTCAGTTTGCTCGTAGAATGATGGTTTCATTCTCCTTTGATATTAGCATGCAGGTCTTTACAGATCCTCTCCCTGGTAGCAACTGTAACCATGGACACAGCCTATCTCAGGTGGCAAGAGTGGAGGATTGCAAGGGGAGAGTGGTACAAAGTTTTTGGTCAGACTCAAGCTTGTCTTTACATAAATGCCTTGTGTTGCGTGAGTTACAGATGGACAAAAATAAGATTAGTATGGTACATAAGCTGGGGGGAACCAGGTCATGAGTGTGTGTCATAGGTTGATGGTATCTCACTGATTTTTTGACTGCAAAACGCATCCCTGGAAAGTTCAGTGATCTAATAGACATGCTCAGCTGGAACCTCCCATTGTCTCATGAGTGGTACCTAAATCCAGAAATTGCAGAGAAGATTTTCAGTCTCTGGGACAAACTCTATTGTGATTTGTTTGTGACCTCCAGAACATCAAGTGGAGTAGTTACTTTGCCATTCTCCCTCATCAGGGACAGAACCCAGGGATGCTCTGCCCAATCCTTGGTCTCTGGGATCATTTTTATGCCTATCCCACTGTTCCTCTCATACCTAAGTTCATTCAGAAAGCCATTTGGTGCAAGGCCACAGTCATCCTCATTGCCCAAGTTCCATAGGTAGATATAGTTTTCACTGCTCAAACTGCATTTGCAGGAATCCCTTTGAGATCCGGTATCCGATTTAGAAAACACTCACATATATGGGGAGCCTCAACCAGACATTGTCAACTTGAAGCTAACCTCATGGCTTCTCCACTTCCAGTGATAGCACAGGGCACTTTCTTCCTACTGATGTGGTTCACATTCTCTCAGCTTCTCAGGAATCCTTCACAAGTAGAGTATATTGCAGTAAATGGAAAAGAATCATCATATAGGTAGAATATCAGAACAGAGAACTCTTTTCAGCTTTGGTTGGAGATGTACTAAGTTTTTTATCCTCCTCGTTTTCTTTGGGGTCAAGCTTCTCCACAATCAAGCCACAGTTGGCAGCCATTTCCTCCTTCCATGTTAGTTTTCAGACCTCCTCTCTAGCTTTTCATAGACGATTTAAAGCCTTTATAGAAGGTTCCTTTCATTTACAGCCTCCTATAAAACTTCCAGCTCCTCCATGGGATTTGAACCTTGTGTTAGGTGGATTTTCTGAACCTCCATTTGAATCAGCTGCTTCTGCAGAATTAAAATTCTTATCCTGGAAAACTATCCTTTTAGTGGCAGTCACTTCGGCTAAGAGGATTTCAGAACTGCGTACTTTATCTTCTGCATGTCCTTACATTGTATTCCATAAAGATAGGTTTACCTTGAGGAAGAGCCTTTTCTTTGTTCCAAACGTAGCTTCTGGTATCAACATTTCTCAGCCCACACATCTTCTATTGTTCTTTCAAAACTACCAAAACAAAGGAGAATGCATTTTTCATACACTGAATGTGCACAGGCAGCTCTGCTTTTGTCCTCACAGAACAGCTCCCTTTTGGAAGAATGAGCAACTTTTTTTATCTTTCACACAAACCAAGTGTGGTAAGAAGATATGTAAAATCTCCTTGTGTAAATAGTTGTATGACTGCATTTCTTTTTTCAAATATTTCAAAATGTAAACCTTACCCTGCAATTCCAGAGCTCACTCCACTATACAACTTCTACAGCGTTCTTCAGGTGTCTGTCTTTGGATGACATTTGCCAAGTTGCTACATGGTCTTCATCTCGCATCTTTGTCAAGCATTACCAATGGAACTGAATTGCCAGAGCTTCCTTTGGGGCTTCCATTCTGAGGGTCAGCTGTCCTGAATCTACTGGGATTCTGACCCACATGTCTGATCAGGCAGACTGGATAACATATGAAAGTTATGTATTTAACATAATGATAAATCCTTTTATCCCAGTCCATCCAATACGACAACCAGCCAAACTTCTCCCTGCCAGTCTGTAGGGTCTTTCCAGGGTCAAAGGCAACACAACTGCGCTTAGCTTTAGGTGCCAAATTGATCTGAGATCATTAGGAAGGAGCAGGCATTATGGGTTGAAATTTGGAAGAGCTCTAGGCTGGAGTACTAAATCATCCAGATTGGATCTGAGCACAAACTCAAGGACCAATATGTCTTATCAGACGTACCGGGATAAAAAGCTCTGTAGTTATGATAAGTAAAAGTAATATCTTTTGGCTTTTCTCGGTTAGGGGTTGCCACAGCGGAACTCCAGTCCGCTAATGATTGGCAGTGGATTTTTACGGTGCCGAGTTGCCAGCCTGGCACCCAACCTTCAAAGACGACACACCCATTCACGCACGCACCTACCTGCATGTCTTTATACGTCACTCGACCACAGGGAGGATAAAGTACATAACTTTTAATCTGATGTCAGTATTCATTCATTCTTGACTGTTGGGTCTCTGTTCTGACCCCCGAGACCGACTCTGCAGTTATATCAAGCTTGCACCAGCCAGCAACTCTCAAGCCAAGGTTACCCATAATTCCTCTCTTCCCTTTCCCTCAGATCTCGTTTGACGCGTAGAATTTAGGATGAGTCAGCCATGCTTTCGGCTAAGTGCTAACTTTTTTCTTATATATACACACATAAAATTTTCTCTCTTTATCTCTTAACTTGTTACTTACTTGATATTTGTTGTTACTGCTCTGTTTTTTTGAGTGTGAGTGCTTTATCTCCCCTTTCTACCTTGGGTAAAATATTTGACTTGCCATCGGTGGCATAGGCCCCTCCCTTCCCTCTTACCTCTGGTAAATCTTTTAAATACCATCGTTGGTATTCCCTTTTCCCCCGTTTTCTTCCCTTTACCCTTCGTGTTTATTTTTCTCTAACTACCGTTGTTGGTACAACCTTTATTTAAAAAAAAAAAAAGTAAGAAAATTCTTTACTCTGTTTTTTCTGTTGCTTTTTGTGTGTGTGAGTAAGTTTGTGTCTGTGCATGTGTCTTCTAGGGTATTTTTTTGAAAGGTGGCAGAGAAGCATAAAGGAACTACTGATTTCAAGCAGTGTGAAAAAAGATGCCCTTTTCAGATGGACATCTTTCTTGTGTGTATTGTTTGGGGGTGCCACATTTAGAAATTCAACCACCGTGTGAACTCTGCAAGGGTTTCAACACTCAAACCCTCGCAGAGAGGCAAAACAAACTTATCCTCAAGGAGCTGTTAAAGTGCCCTTTTAGTGAAGCTTTGTCTGAGATGGAAACATCTAAGTCTCCCAAAAAAGAGTCAAAGAAAAAGAATCACTCTGTTCCGGCATCTCCTAAAACTCGTGAGTCTAAATCTACTAAGGGCCAGGTCCCAACTCATCCCTCTGAACTGAGGCCTAAGATACCAAAATAGACACTCACTGCTGTTCCAGCACCGAAGTCTGTAACTTCCCCCATGGTGCCGATGACTATTGAACCTTCAAAAGTCACTATGGAACCGACCTTTTCATTGGTATCAGTGACCCTCTTGGCACAACAATAGTTTCCCCCATACCGGTTACTTCCTCCCCAGAAAAACAAATTATTGGTCAGTCAATCTCTGTGCCGAAGGTCGAGAGTATACCTAGGATTAGGTACTCACCATTTATGGACCCCTTCTTAGGTCAGCAATTAAGCCCATTCATTGAAAGACTGGCCAAGGCACTTGGTCCCATACAGAGGCCAGTTTGCATATCAACATTCTAGAACTGAGGGCGGTGCTGATGTTCTTCATGTTTCACTGTTGCAGTCATTACATTTGTGTAATCTGCTGGCAGGTTGCCCTCACTCGGCCTGATTAACAAAGTCTTGGGTCCTGCGTCAGTTGCTGTCCCTTCTTCCATGATGTCAGGTTGTCAGGGGTATAAAACATGCAGCCGATACCATTACATCAGTCTTTCTTGCCGCGCTGTGCCCGAAACAGAAGCAATTCCCAAGTGCCGGTCAGCTGACTCCTGAAATTTTCGTTTTTGGGTTTCAGAACCGAAGTCTTCAACTAAAAGCTAAGTACCCCGCTGGGGAAACTTTTTTTTCTTGCTTCTTACTAATGTCAGTAAAAGTTAATAATTGCATTACTTCTGGGAAGCAAATACCTTATAAGGATTTTCATTTGCACTGTATTCCTTGCCTAGGCCCTGACCGCAACGTTCCTTGCTGTCGGTTTTGTGCTAAATTTAATCAACGTACAATTAAATGTCGGTATATTTTTGCTTCTAAATATTTTCGCTCAAGATTTAACTGTCCAGAAATGTCGTTTGGTAGCAATCTGACTACCGGAATACCTAAAAAATGCAAAGATAAAGAGAGAGAGAGAGTCCGTTGAGGTCCAAAACAGACTACGCTTTTCCTAAGCCAGTCACTTTCGCATCCCCTGATACCCACTACTTCTGATTTGCAGGCCTGTACTGAGACCCATTCGGAGTCCGGTATGCCACGATATGCTTCAGTAATGGAACCCACGGATGTCTCTACCTTAGATGGGTCCGGAGCCGCTGTGCAGGCACCGGCTTCTGAGGGTGTTTTCAGGCCTACAGATTTGTATATTAGACCGACGCCATCTTCAAAACTAAGGCCAAAATCTATGTCTAAAAAAACGATTCCTGGGCCACATGTGCAGGCCCCTATGCCTAAAAAAACAAATGATCAAAATGGCTTAAGATTTAATTACTCTGATCAGGGGTAGCCAACCCCCTCCTTCTAAGAGGCCTAAGCAAGACATTGATTATAAATCTTCTGAATAGGATTCTGTTTCTTCTGACTCTTCTAATGAACAGGATTTGTCTATCTCTACTTATGAGGACTCTGATGGATTCCATCCCTTCTGCCTCTCCCCCCTGAGGATTTTTCTTTTGGGGAAACTTTACATGCCTTAAGGGAACATTTCCACTGGGGAAAGTCAGGATTTCTCTGAATCTAAAAAGAGACTTGGGGATTTTCTTCTACTTCCTCAGCATAGGCCTTTGGCTATACCTCCTGTTCTAGACATTGTTGATGATGTATTTTCAGAATCTAGTATGACTCCTGATTCTCTGCCTTCATCTCCTAGTAAGCCAGACAGATACTACAGGGTTCCTGACTCCCACAAATTCCTTTTCAAAAACCCTATTGCTGATTCTGAAACCATTTCTCAGGGTCACAAGGGCATTAAGGCCTCTACTGCCAAAAAATCCTACCCTTTCTGGTAGAGACTTCAGGGAGCTGGATAGATGGGGTAAGAAGGTTTACACGTCTGCAACCGTGGCAATCAGGGCTTTAAACCGTCAATTTCATATGCTTAAATATCAGCAGCATATCATGGGACTACTTAAACAGAAAATGATGTTAATCTATGACTGTGTGGAAAATAAAGAATTGCACGATTTATTGCTTTCAGCTGAACAAGTTGGAAGACATACTTTGCAATGTGGTTTTGATTCCTCCGAGACCTCTTGCAAGGCTGCTGTAACTGGATCTGTGCTAAGAAGGCATGCTTGGCACAAAGAGCAAACTCTGCCTGACCATGTTAAAGCAAAATTGTTGGAAGCTCCTTTACAACAGGACCGTCTCTTTGGTAATGGCTGAAGAAGTGTTAAAAAGATGGAAGATAAAGCTAAATCTATGCAAACTGTGAAAGATTTCTTACAAGTGCAACCTCCAAGATTTAGTAGGCACTGGCCTACTAAGAACTGGTCCTTTCCAGTCCCCTCGAGAGCTGCTCAAGTCAAATCAAGACATTCCAAAGGCCCCAGGTTTCAGTCTAAAGGAACTTTCAGAACAAAACGATGGGGTGCCTCCACCTCCAAATCTGGAAGCAACAAGGCACCTCCTTATGGAAAACGGTCTCAATGACTTCCCTCTACAATCACCAAGCACTTACCTCTAAACACATTTCTGGACATTCCAAAATTCAGGATGCTGATTCTTCAACATTTACTACCTATGCTAGGCAAAGATGCCTGGTTGGTAACTCTAGACTTAAAAGAGGCTTACCTGCATATCCCAGTCAGGGAATCTTGCAGAAGATATCTCCACTTCAAAGCAAGCTACTTGCATTACCAGTTCTCTGCACTACCCTTTGGCTTATCTACTGTGCCCAGGGTCTTCACAAAGTGACAGGCACCAGTAATTGCATTTTGCAGGCAAAGAAATATTCAAATGTATACATACCTGGACGATTGTCTAATTCAGGCAGAAAACAAGGACATTCTTCTAAAGCATCTGGCGTTTGTAAAAAGGGTTTTAACTTGTCTAGGATACACACCATAAACGAAAATAAATCACAACTGGTACCCTCTCAAAAAATTACATTCCTGGATGCAAACTTGAATACAACTGCCTAGATGACATGCGTTACACCAGAAAAGCAAATTCAATTGATGACTTATTTCAAACAGGTGGCCACAAAAACCCAGCTCTCTGCAAGACAAATTCTGCAGGCCTTTGGGTTCATGGCCTCCTGCATTCTTCTAATTCCATATGCAAAACTGCATATGAGGAAACTTCAGTGGTACTTAAAAAGTGTATGGAGTCAACATGGTCACAGCCTGGAAACAATGATTCCTATTATACCTTGCCTGCAACTAGAGTTCCTGTGGTGGGCAAAGGCCTGCCACCAAAACAAGGGACTACCATTCACTCCACCCCCTGCCGCCCAAACCCTAACAACAGACGCATCAGGCTATGCTTGGGGAGGCTCATCTGGCAGGGAAGTGCATTCAGGACAAATGGAGCCTAAATCAAATGCACCTACATATCAATCGGAAAGAGATGCTAACTGTACAGAATGCTCTGACAGCCTTCAAGGACTACCTCCATCCAGGGCAACTAATGATAAAGACAGACAACACCACAGTTATGTGGTACATAAACAAGCAGGGGGTAAACATTCCTACCCCCTTTGCAGACTAGCCATGGCATTGTGGTACACGGCCTTGACCTATCAGATACAACCACAAGCTCAATTCCTGCTAGGAAAGCTAAATACTCTGGCAGACGACCTAAGCAGAAATCTTATGGACCCACACAAATGGAAATTGAAACCACAAGTTTTCAACATGTTGACACGCAAATGGGGGAACCCAGACATAGATCTTTTTGCCTCACCCCAGAATTATCAGTTGGACAAATTCTGCACAAGAATTCATCACAAAAAAGCTTGGAAAGTGGATGCTGTATCATTCAGCTGGAAAACCTATCAGTCTATGCCTTTCCCCCTCTGCCTCTGCTCTCCAATGTTCTACTAAATGTCAAACAGGACAAACCAAAAATGATTGATTGCTCCAGACTGGTCTCGCCAACACTGGTACCCACTCCTGTGCAATGTGTCACATCTTCCACCATGGCACCTGTCTCAGACACCTTACCTACTGTCTCAGCAGAACTACCAAATTCTGCACACTCAGCTCCAAACTTTGAATCTTGCAGCGTGGCTAATCAACTATTTTCACCTTTGGCATCCCTCAGCAAACCAGTGATGGATGTCATTTTGGAGGTTAGAAGGCCTAGTACTAGAAAATCTTATGCTAACAAATGGAAAAGATTCTGTGCCTGGAACCAATCACAAGGAATAAAGCACAGCAATGCCCAATGTCCCTCAGATTCTGCAATACTTAACTGCGATGCTTCACAAGGGCCTATTCCTTTCTTCCATAAAAATCCATGCCTCTGCCATTTCAGCTCATTACAACACAGAAGCTCCCCTCTTCTCTCATCCTCTGCTAAAGCAGTATCTCAGAGGGGCCAACAATTTAAGACCTCCCAGGAGAGCACCAACTCCTGCATGGGACCTCAATTTTGTTTTGGAAAAACTCACTCTCCCTCCTTTTGGGACCGCTGCTACTGCAGACCTAAAATTTCTCTCATGGAATACAGCTTTCCTTTTAGCAGTCACTTCAGCTAGAAGGATTTCAAAATTACAGGGTCTTATGGCAGTGGAGCCTTTCATTATTTTTTATCCGGACAGGGTGTCTGTCAGGACCAATACATCTTTCATGCCTAAGGTGATATCCAGTGTGGCTCTTAAGCAGACCATTCATCCGCCAACTTTCTTTCCCAATCCGCAGAACAAGGGGGAGTGGATTCTGCATTCATTGGATGTACACAGACAACTTAAATGTTACTTAAACAGGACAAAATCTCTAAGAAAATATGAACTACTGGTGGCATTTGCTGCAGTGGCAGAGGGAAAGGCTATTTCAAAGTAGACTATTTCCAAGTGGATAAGCCATTGTATTTGTTTCTGCTATATGCACCATGGTAAAACTATCCCCCAGGGGATCAGATCTCATTCCACCAGGGCTGCATCTACATCTATAGCCTTTTTCAGAGGTGTTCCTACCAGAGACATTCTAGAAGCTGCTACCTGGAGCTCAGTTCATACGTTCACCAAACATTACCATTTACTTTTCTTCTCTAAATCCAGAGCTGGCTTTGCCACTGCTGTCCTGCAGGGCCTTGTACATGCTCCCAATGCTGTATAAATCCATCCTGCCAACCATAGCTTTGGGATTCTACCCAAATATAATGACTGCAACAGTGAAACACGAAGAACATTGTACAGTTGTGTACACTTACCATAAATGTAGATGTTAGAGTGTATTCACTGTTGCAGTCCTGGTTACCCACCCTCCAGCCCCCTGATTTTCTCTTACTATACCTCTTCTGTTTGGAGGTATATTTTTTGTGTTCTAAATTATATACTTGTGTGTATATATATATATATATATATATATATATATATATATATATATATATATATATATATAGATAGATAGATATAGATATATATAAATATACATACGGTTCCCTATCAGAAGCCTGAAACACTATAAGCCTGAAAATCAAAATCCTGAAGGCAAAAGCCTGAAAATTCAAAATCCCGAAAACCCAAAATCCTGAAACTCAAAATCCTGAAAACACAAATAATGCTAATATGTCACTATAAAGACACTAATATCTACCAACTGACCCTGACCCTAACCCTAACGTCCGTCACTATCGCACACTCACCTGACCCGTGCCCTAACCCTAACTCACTTAAACCGCCCCTAACCCTAACATAAAACCAACCGCACACTTACCTGACCCCAACGCATGACCTAACACCACAGGGCTAACAATAGCAAAGCCACAATGACGTCAGTATGTCCATTTTGTGTTTTCAGGATTTTGAGTTTCAGGTTTTGGGTTTTCGGGATTTTGAATTTTCAGGCTTTTGGTTTCAGGATTTTGATTTTCAGGCTTATAGTGTTTCAGGCTTCTGATAGGGAACCATACATACATACATATACACACACACACACACACACACACACACACACACACACACACACACACATATAATATATTTTGCTCCCCATTTGGGGGGCACCTGACATCTGGAGCAAGAAAAACTGATGTAATGGCATCAGCTGCATGTTTTATACCCCTGACGACCTGACGTCAAGGAAGAAGGGACAGCAACCGACGCAGGACCCAAGACTTTGTTAATCAGGCCAATTGAGGGCAACCTGCCAGCAGATTACCCAAGTGTAATGACTGCAACAGTGAATACACTCGAACATCTACATTTATGGTAAGTGTACACAACTGTACTTTAGCATTGCAAGCATTCCAATCTGCCCTCCCTCCAGGGACAATTGCTATTCAGTCAGACAGCATATCAGTAGTCTGGTACATCAACAAACAAGGGGGAACCAGATCCTACCCCCCTTTGTTGGGAAGCTCTACGAATTTGGCAATGGGCGATCGCCTCCAACCACTTTGACAGCATTGCACATTCTGGGAAACTCCAACATGATTGCGGACAAACTGAGCAGATGCATTCTTCTGCCTCATGAGTGGTCCGTCAATCCCATAGCCTTGCTGCAATCTGTTTGCCTCTACCACAAATACAGCAGCTACTTTGCCCTGGGGAGTCCCCGAGAGATGCTCTTCTCCACAGTTGGCCCCCGGGACTTCTTTATGCTTTTCCACCAATCCCCGTAGTTCCCCAGTTTTTAAATAAAACCCAGCAGTTGAGAAGCAAAGTGATTCTCATTGCACCGTATTGGCCCCGTCAAGTCTGGTTTCCCTTTCTCTGGCCTCAGTTTACCGTCCATGAATTCTTGATCCAATCCCAGATTTGTTGTCTCATCCACAGGGCCTGCTCTGTCCCAACCTACAAATTCTCAAGCTGACAGAGTGGTTTCTCCACTTCCAGTAATTGCCAGGTGAAATAACTTATATTCCCTAGTACAAAACCTACTTCTGGCTTCGCATAAACCATCCACCAGAAAACTTTATCTTAGCAAATGGAAGAGATTTGCAGATTGGTCTGATGAAATGTGTATTGATCCTTTCAGCCTCCATCGACAAGTGTTGGAATATTTATCCACCTTATTCCAATTAGGAGCCTGTCCTTCTACTATTAGAGTTCATTTAGCTGCTATTTCAGATTTCCATAATGGTTTTAGTGACATTCCTCTGATGTCCCACTGTCTCTGCAAAACCTTTCTGAAGGGCACTTTACATTTGAAACTGCCTTTCAAAGAGCCCATTGCACCTTGGAGTTTAACATTGGTCTTGCAAAGTTTGGTCCATTAGCCTTTCGAGCCAGCAGCTACTTGTGATATCAAATTCTTAACTTGGAAAACTCTATTCCTGGTAGCGATCACGTCAGCAAGGAAAATCTCGTAATTGCAGCCTCTATGTGTAAAATACCCGTATATCATTTTTCATAGAGAGAGAGAGAAAGAGAGAGATCACTCGGGACTAATCCTTCCTTCTTGCCCAAGTGTCAGATTCCAGTATTAATCAGTCCATTGATATACCAGTTTTCTTCCCAAATTTCTCGAACAAGGGAGAATATTGTTTACATTTGTTAGATGTACACAGACAGTTATGTTTTTACTTGGATAGAACAAAATCTTTCTGAAAATTGGACCAGTTGTTCCTATCCTTTTTGGGTCCTAGACTGGGCAAACCAGTTTCGAAAGTTACCATGTCAAAATGGTTGAGAGATTGCATCACTTTTATTTATCAACAGAATATGCTGGACTTAACAGAAGTTAGGGCACATTCTACCAGATCTGTTTCCACATCAGCAGCCTTTCATTCCAGAGCTTCTATGGATGACATATGTGCAGCCGCAACTTATGCTGCTCCCCATACCTTTATCACTCATTTCAAATTGGATACGGTCTTCAGGGGAAGAGCATCTTTTGGCTCTATGGCACTCAGGAATATCCTTCCCTAGGACCTCCCAAGGTCTAAAGTAGCTAGGGACTCTGTCCCAAAAGTGAAGAATGAATGAAAATTGACAACATCAGATAAAGAAGTTATGTTCTTACTTACCATAATGTTCCAGCTGTGCTGTCGATCTTCATTCATTCTTGACATCCTACATCCTACCCATCTTCCCCGTCCTAAGACTCTTGGAGGTTCAGAAATGGTTCTGGGATCCTGGTAAGGTTGTTGCTCAGACAATGCTTCTGTCATTTCTACTCTATACACAAACTCAATCTGAGGGAAAGGGAAGAGAGGCATTCTGGATAACCTTGGCTTGAAAGTTTCTGGGTGGCGTGGGCTTAATATAATGGCTGAGTCAGTTCCAAGGGTCGGAACCGAGACCCCAGTCAAGAATGAATGAAGATGGACAACACAGATGGAACTTTATGGTACGAACATAACATCTTCCTTCTTCTGTTAAACTGCTGCTCACTGCCTGAAATATGCCTGTGACTCTGTGGGTGCTGCCTCCAGCTGCCAGTGGAACTGGTTTGAGGAAATTTGCCTGGCTGCATTCTCAGAGCCTCCCAGAGAATGTCAAGAATGAAATTTTGAATTCTCACTTTGATAGAGAAATCTTTTTTGGAGCTCCTGCTGTAGAGGTAATTAAAAACTTTGAGAGGGGAAAGCTGATTCAAAGAATCTTAGATTTTTCAATCCTCCTCCTCTGTTTTCTAGGAGCTTCTTTACTTCCTCATCTGTGATTAATGAAACACAAAGTAAACAGTCCCAGCAAAGTACTGGTAAGCAAATGACTAAAAAGCAGCGGGATGGAGGCTCCATAAAGAAATCAGCAATCCCCAGAGCAAAGTACAGTCCAATAAGTCAGAATGACTGTATGAAGGACTCTGCCCAGGCAGTTTCTTAATCCTCTCAAAGTCTGAACCTCCATTTCTCACTTTGGCAACAGATGGGTTGTAAATGTAATCCATCAAGGTTACAAATGGCAGTAGGAGGCTCTTCTTCCTTATCAGTGGTTTCCTCTTCATCCACCACACCAAAAACATTTCATGTGAAGTTGTTCAATCTCGCCGTTCATTCTTCACTGATGGGTTCGGAGCCAATCCTCTGCTCCGACACAGCAGTTAAGCAAAGCTCAGAGATTACCAGTAGCTCGAGACCAAGCCCCTTATCCCATGATGCATTGCTGGAATTACCTCAGATCTAGTTTGCCGCAGCACTGATCTTTTGGTTTCCAATCTACTCTATTGCTTACTGTTTCCCTTATCCAGAATAGTACTATCTTTTTGGGCCTTATTAGTTTTAGTGGCCTTTCTTTGCTAGTGTGGGCTTCGGCCTTTAGTAGTGTAGTTTAGTGCAATATTGCAATTAGGTATTTTTACTAATATACAGTTAGTTCTTGTGTGGTTCTATATATATATATATTGTGTGTGTATGTGTGTGTGTGTGTGTAGATATATATATATATATATATATATATATATATATATATATATATATATATATATATATACACACACACACACACACACACACACACACACACACACACACACACACATAGTGTGGCCTTTTGGGCATTGTTAATACTGTGTGTGTGTTTTCTTAGTTGCTTTCTTGTTAAAGGCGATAGAATTTGTTTCTTATTATGTCAGAAGATAAAGACAGACATCCTAAGTCTGGTTTCAAAAATGGTCCTGACTGTGGACAAAAGATGTCCGTCGCTGACGGACACTTTCAATGTGTTTATTGTCTGGGCCTGCAGTATCTGCCACTCCTTTTCCACTAGAATGTTTGCTGAGAGGAAGAGAAAGCTCATGGATCCAGGATCTTCTTAAGCATGCCTTTGTGGAAGCTTTGACTGACAAGGATGGAGCCAGAAAGTCATCAAAGTCCTCCAAATCCTCTTCAGACTCTTAAGTCAAAGAAGTCTAAGAAAGTGGAACTTGCTGTGACTTCAGCTCCACAGCCTTCAGAGCCGACAATCTTTTCCTTTCGGACACGGGACTCTGCCTTGGAACCGGTCTCCGAATCTCTTTCTCCATTACTCCATTCGGCACCATTGGTGCATTCCTCCAGGTCCTCTGTTAGTCTTTCGGATTCAGACATGGACCAGCTGGTACAAAAGCTCTTAAAGGCACCAAGCCTAGCTAAATTGCTGTCTGCTCTGACCCAGGTGTCGGAACCGAAGACTACTACCCAGAAATCGACTGCTCCTTCTCTGAGCCATAGCGGATTTTCGGAGCCAGAAGAGACCGACCTGATGGTTGTAGAACCCTTGGAGCCGATACCTGTCCCAGTGTCATCAGCTCCATCTACTCAGATGTCCTCGGCGCCAACTGGGGACTCTAGGAGCTGACACTCTCTGGTCGGGTCCGGGGAGGATAGTCGCACTGACCTGTCGGTGCTGACTCTTCCTCTCGGGGCCTCGGTAAGGGTGAGCTCGGCTCCTACCTCTGGCTCGGAGCCCACGGCATCGATGCGGGAGGGGATCACGGTTCCTTTGGGTCCGTCAACTCCTTCTCATCGGAGCCGTGATGCCTTCGAAGCCATGAGGCGAGTACTGTCTCCTAAGTCTTCCTCATCATCAGATCTGCCATCTTCTTCCTTAAGTGTCGGTGTCTGCTTCTGCTTCCGTCGGCCTCCCCAAGCGTGGAGACCCAGAGTCCCAGGTAGCCCCACTGGGCGTCCCCTGCTCTTCTGAAACTTCCCCAGACTTCCCCAGAGGTTCCCACTGAGGAAGTTCCCAGAAAGAGAGTGTGCAAGAGGAGGCACTTGGACTCCCCACAGGAGTCATTAACATCTGACACTAACTTGGATATGTCAGAAAGGTCCCCTCGATCCCCCTCTGAGGACATCCCCTTTGCGGAGATCCTTGAGATCCCTAGGCAGAGGGATGATTGGCAGTCCAAAAACCCTGCTGTTGATGAGTCTGTCCTTCTGAAGGCTTTTGGGTCTCAACCTTCCACCTCCTGGGTGTTTCCACCCTACGATGAGCTTATGCAACTGGTCTCTCGTAGGGCATGGGAGTCTCCGGAGACCATGGAACCTGTCCCTCGGAGGCCGAATAAGTTTATCTGTGCCCCAGCAGATAAAACCTTCTTGTCTAAGGGATGCCATGGTGGTGGCGGCAGCCAGCAAGAAGGAATTGTCTGAAACTTCTGCGTCTATCCATCCTCCTAACAGAGATTCTAGGATCATGGATAGATATAGGAAACGCATGTTCAGTTCAGCGACTTTCACCCTTCAATCACTAAACTACCTGACCCATTTCACTAGACTGCAAAGGGACCTCCTTAAGGAGTTGGGAGATGCTCTTCAGGGTGCTGTAGCTGCAGGTGTCAGTGACAAGGTTTCTGCCCAGCTTGCTACCCTTAATTCCATTGCGAACTCATCCATGCATCTCATATCATATGCAGCAGATGGGTCGAGTAGGGCTGCAAGAGCAGGGGTTGCTCTTCGTAGGCATGCCTGGATGAGCCTCTGTTCTTTTGCGGAGCCCTTCAAGTCTTCATTCGTAAATACCCCATTTGATGGTTCATCGGTTGGCGTAATGGTTAAGGTGTTTACCTTACAGACACAAGGTGCGGGGTTTGATTCTCACATGGGGTAATTGGCTAGGCTTCAAATGGCCCATAAGGGCACTTAGCCTAGTACTAACCTATGATCCCTGTTTGGGCCTAAGGTAAAGGAAACCTTGACAAGGTGTGAACAGGAGGGAAAGACTCTGTCTGCCGTCGGAGTCCGCTTTTTCTCCCCCTACTTGACCTTACCCCAAAGGCCAAAGGGGAGGACAGATGTGGTTCCGTCAAGCCCAAGGAGCCTTTCAGGACACACGTGGAAGAACCTTCCTCTAGGGGCAGAGGAGGAGGTAATATTGGAAGACGCCACCCTCACGGCAGAGGGGGTCCGCAACACCAGGGTGACAGAGATCATTTCTCTGGCCAAACCCTATCAGCACTTCTGAAAGGAGGCCCGACTGTCCTACTCTGGAGGCGGTCAGGGGTCACTTATCTTTGTACCCAGAAGCCTGGTTAGATATCACAAATGACAGATGGGTACAAAGCATCATTTCCAGAGAGTATTTCATACCGTTCTCCTCTCCACCCATTCCCATCAAGAGAATCCCAGATGTTCCACCCAGTTACAGGGAACAAGCAACTATAGAGGTCCACAAGTTGTTAGTCATCCAACCAGTCCCAGCAGACCAAACAGGATTCGGAACTTACTCAAGATTCTTTTTGGTTCCAAAGAAAACAGGGGACTGGAGACCCATTTTGGACCTCAGCAAACTGAACCAATTTGTAAAAAAAGAGAAGTTTCGGATGGTCACGCTTCAGTCCATACTCCTCTTTTTAGGGAAGGACAATTGAATGTGTTCGATCGATCTCAAGGATGTGTACTACCACATAAAAATGGCCAGACCATCTAGAGATTATCTGCTTTCCGGCTGGGAGCCAGTCACTACCAGTTTCAAGCCCTGCCCTTTGGTCTCAGTACAGCACCCAGAGTGTTTACCAAATGTATGGCAGTGGTCACTGCTCACTTGAGGCATCTAGGATTCCAGGTGTTTCCATACCTAGACGATTGGCTCCTTACCTCCACCACCAGGCATCAATTGATTCAGGCAACAGAATCCACTCTGACACTCTGCAACTAGTTAGGCATTATGGTCAACTTCGAAAAGTCTGCCTTGTCGCCATTGCAGCATATTGTCTTTATAGGGGCAGGGTTAGACGCTTCAACCACCACTCTACGTCTTCCACTCAGAAGGGTATCAATTCTTCACCAACACATCACATCACTGGTTTCAAAGAACAGAGCTCCAGCCGCAGAGGTCTTGAAAGTACTAGGCTTGATGGCTGCAGCAATTTTAGCCATTCCATTGGCGAGGATGCATATGTGGATTCTGCAATGGCTCCCGCTCACTCAATGGTCTTACCAGGAGTTGCCAATGAACCATATGATTATGATTACACACTCTTGCAAGAGGGATCTTCAGTGGTGGTTGACATCTCTACATGTTACAATAGGACACCCCTTTGTGCTCCCCCCCTCCAGTAGCCACTGTGACCACGGATGCTTCCCTGATAGGGGGGGCATTTTGAGGGAAAGACTGCCCAAGGCACATGGACGGATCAAGAGTTACATTTGCATATCAGTGTCCTAGAGATGACGTTGCAGTACTTTCAGGACTCTCTCCCTCTAGGGACAATTGTCATACAGACAGACAACATGTCAGTGGTCTGGTATTTGAACAAACAGGGTGGGACCAAGTCTTACCCCCTTTGCCGAGAAGTCCTCATAGTTTGGCAGTGGGCTGTGTCATCCCAGTGCTTTCTGTTGGTAATGCAAATCCTGAGGAGATCCAACGTGATAGCAGACAAGCTGAGCAGGGCAATATTGTTGCTACACGAGTGGTCCCTCAAACAGGAGATTGCAGACAAGATTTTCCGCAAATGGGGACAGCCTTGCTGCAATCTTTTTGCCAGCCACATCAACACCAAATGCAGAAGCTACTTTGCCCTGATCCCCCCTCCGGGAGAACCCCCGAGAGATGCACTCGTACACGATTGACCCCGGGTCTCCTCTATGCATTTCCCCCAGTTCCTCTGATACCCAGAATTTTTACAGAAAGCGAAGTCGCTGGGAAGGACGGTCATTCTTATAGTCCCTCATTGGCCTCGGCAGATTTGGTTTCCATTTCTTTACAGTCATCTCTTGGAGAATCCATGGACCCTGGACCTAGTTCCAGACCTTCTGACACACCCGTCAGGGGACCTCCATCCTTCCTTGCAGTCACTGAAGCTAACTGCTTGGCTGCTCCGGTTCCCTGCATAGCCAGGCTTCATAATCTTTCAGATGACACAAGTCAAATTTTGTTGGCGTCCCACAAACCTTCTACCAGAAAATTGTATCTGAGTAAGTGGAAAAGATTTTGCATTTTGGCTTTTAACAAAAACCTTGATCCTTACCAAGCTCCATTGTCATCCATTCTAGAATTCTTGACCAAGATTTTTCATGAAGGAGCTGCAGCTGCTACAGTTAGGGTCCAGTTAGCAGCTATATCTAATTTCCATCTAGGTATTGATGGACTGAATATTATACAACACCAATTATCAAAGGCCTTCCTCAAAGGTACTTTTCACATGAGACCTCCAGTGAAGACTCTCTATTCCCCCTGGAGCTTGAATTTCATGCTTTCCCGTATTATTCTTTCTCCCTTCGAACCAGCATCTTCTTGTGAGCTCAAATTTCTGTCGTGGAAAACTATCGTTCTAGTGGCCATTACTTCTGCCCGCAGAGTGGCAGAGCTTCAGGCATTATCTATCAAGCCTCCATGTATGATTTTTCATCCTGACAGAGTATCCCTTAGGACTAACCCTTCTTTTTTTTGCCTAAAGTATGTTCTGAGACCAACATAAATCAAGTTATTGAGTTGCCCGTTTTTTCCCCAACCATACCAACAATTTAGAATACATGCTGCACAAACTTGATGTTCACAGACAGCTTAGATATTATCTGGACAGAACTAAAAACTTCAGAAAGTCAGACCAACTTTTTGTTTCATTTTCTGAAGCCATAAAAGGTAGACCAGTGGCTAAAACAACTCTTTCTAAGTGGCTTTCAAATTGTATCACCTACACTTACTCATCTGCTAATAGGTCTTTGTTGCATAAAGTGAAGGCACATTCAACCAGAGCAGTCTCTACTTCTTCGGCCTTTCAAGCCAAGTTACCTCTTGACAATATCTGTGCTGCAGCCACTTGGTCTAAACCTCACACTTTTATCACTCATTACAAAGTGGATAAGGCCTGCAGGGATAGGGCTTCCTTTGGTTCTATGATCCTGAAAAATGTACTCCCGTGAGCCACCCAGGATTTAGGGTGCAAGGGACGCTACCCATCAGTGAAGAATGAACAACTTCACATAAAGAAGTTATGTACTCACCATAACGTTCTATGTGAGTTGTTCCATCTCGCCTTCATTCTCGCATCCCTACCTCCTTCCCCCACCTGGCTGACGGTTGACCTGGAGACTGACTTCTTCCTGGTTATTCAATGTTTCTTCCTATCTGGGGAGATAAGTCCTCTTACTAGCATATGGTACACGCAGCAAACAAGATCTGAGGTAATTCCAGCAATGCATCATGGAATACGGGGCTTGGTCTCGAGCTGCTGGTAGTCTTTGAGCTTTGCTAAACGGCTGTGTCGGAGCCGAGGATCGGCTCCGAACCCATCAGTGAAGAATGAAGGCGAGCGAGATGGAACAACTCACATGGAACGTTATGGTGAGTACATAACTTTTTTCCCTGCTGTCTTACAGCAGCTATTGCAGATGCTAATAGAAGCTGTTAATCCTCCTCTGTTAGGATTTTATTCAAGGATGTTTCTTGTGCCAAATAAAGAAGATTCTTGGAGACCAGTTCATGATTTTTCCTTCCTGAAAGTTTGTGATAGTGCCCAAGTTTAAAATGCTATCTCTTCACAACTTATTTGCCCCTTCTTCCTCATTTTGAGTTACTTAGCCTAGATTTAAAATATGTTTATAACATTTCTATTCATCCAGAGTTTAGGTGTTTCTTAAGACTTTGTGTCTGGATCACATTATCAGTTCTCAGCCTTATCCTTTGGGCTATCTACTGCTACAAGAATGTCCGCAAAGTGTCTACCTCCTGTGATAACCCACTGCAGACTGCAGGGTATTCACAGTTCCTTATTTAGATGGCTTGCTTATCTTTGCAGTGACTTTTTCAAAGTGTCAGGAATATCTCTCTGTCTCTCTCAGCTGAGAAATCTCCTACACATTCCAGAATTCCAAGAGAATGTTTAGAAGTCTTTTCTGACGTATCCTCACAGGATTGTTTTTTTTTTTTCTTTCTGGGGTGCATGCTGAACAACACAGTATAAAGAGCTTGTAGGTTCATAGGTGTTTACTAGGCTAATGAACTCAATGGCCTTTTTTAAGCCTAGCCGTGCATCCCAAATCTCTAACAAGCTCTGATACCCTTGATAAGTGAAGCAGGGGCTTGGGAGATAAAACATTTACAAGCTAGGGCCTCGGAGATGAACCATTTACAGGTTGCCTGTGTCCATTAGAGACTTGGGTGCCAAACCATGGATGAATTTCTGTTTCCCATCCAGTTGTCCAGGTTGCACTTGAATTAACCTAATCCAGGGAGGAACTCTGCTTCGCATAAATAGGGAAGCCCATTCCAGAAACTGGGTAATCTCTGGGATACATATTTGTCTCTCCAACAGGCCCTATTTATATCACTGGCAAGGTTTAAGTCTTTAGAACAGGTAATTCTGGTGGTGTTTTGTTTTGTGGATATGCAGGAGGTCCATCAGACTGGGGTCTGACAATGCCCTGTATGTCAGGCATAGATCTCCCCTCAAAAGCCTGTAGGAGACAGGAATACAGGGATAGAGCCTTGAGGTGGTATGCATAGGACGTTTTACTTAAGACCTGTATTCGTTTAGTGAGGAATCTCTTTGGACATTCCAATTGTTGGATATGCTTGGTTAGGTACATACCAAAGGGGTCATTGTACTCAATGATAGGTCTGATGAATGCTGAATACAGTGGAACAATGACTTCCTTGGATTTAGATGCCATACCTTTGTTTATGAGTTGCGCAATACAGAATGATTTCCTCACTACTGTAGACATGTGATGGTCAAAGGCTGGATTACTGTTTGTGTGTGTCCCTAAGTCCCTGACTACTGGGTCATTTCTAGGGGGTGTTTTGTCATTATGATAGCTACCAGGGGTGGATGACTTCCCGAAGGATACTGTTATGCATTCCTTGGCATTTAGATTTAGCCCATGGCTCTGACACCAGTTGTTTGTCTGTGTCAGCCCCTCCTGCAGAACATAGAAGTAGTTAGAATAGCACTAAGGAAGATGAAATGTAGGATTCCGTGATGGCTCATAATTTGCAATCATCTGGAAATTTAGTCAGCCAGAGACAACTGACATTGACCTTGACTTCAGAGAAGTAAATGCCAAAAAAGAGCAGTTCAAGGACTGATCCCTGAGGGGCTCCACTTGTGATTGGCCTCTTTGTGGAGGTGGACTCCCCAATTCTGACTTCCTGTGTCCTGTCTGTGAGTCATTTAGCTGTCCACTGGATGACATATGAGTTTGTACCTAACCTCTTGAGTTTGTCAACCGTGCCTGAGTGCGATATTGTGTCAAATGTCTTGGCCAGGTCAAGGTAGGCAGTGTGAACCATTTTGCCCTCATCAGTTGCTTTGGTGACCTTCTCAAAGAAGTCCACCAGGTTGAGTAAGCATGATCTGCCCGTGACAAAACCAAATTGGGTTGGGTCCAGTGTCTGGAGGTTTACTATATCACTGTTGATCATTTCCATGGTAATTCTTTCCATGCCTTTGCATACAAGACTAGTGAGAATTGTGGGTCTGTAGTATCCAGGGCATGTAGATGGCCCACCTTTGTGCAGAGGGATGACTGTGGCTGTTCCCCATTCATGAGGCACAAAGTCGGTTTGGAGGCTATAGTTAAATAGCAGTTCCAGAGGCCCTGATAGGTCATGTTTCATATTCTGTAGAAGGCATCCTGGGATATTGTCTGGGCCCATTGATGCAGTGTTCTTGCCCTTAAAGAGAGCATTAAGGATCTGTTCCCTAGTGATAGCAGGGGGAGTTATATTTGATGTTTTTTTCCTGAGGAAAGGTTGAGAAGGGAGAGAGGGGTAAAGTTGGAGCTGAATTTATCAGCCAGTAAGTTTGCTATATCTTCTGGTTTAGTATAGGTGGCTCCGTTTACAATGAGCTCTGCACACAATTGTGTATTTGTATTGCCTTGAGGTTGCAAACATGACTAAATGTCTTGCTGTTGTCCTTGGCCTGGGAAGCCAAATTCACCTCAAATTTGGCTTTAGTAGACTTTATCCTCTGAAATGTTTGTTTAGTTTGAGAGTGCTTTTATCCTGCTGGGTGCTGCACCTCCTAATTTTTGCCATGATTTTCTTCCTTCTGATATACAGCCTATTGATTTTGATTCCACCAGGGTGACTTGTTTTTTGAGTTAGTTCTGTATTTCTTCCTGGTGGGTACAGCAGGCTCTATGCAGCTGTTAACATGCTTGTACAGGGTTTCTGTGAACAGTTCTGCATAGACAGCAGTGTTTTCAGGGTTTATGGGGGCTTGAAATTTTGCCAGGATGTTCTTCGTGTTTCACTGTTGCAGTCATTACATGTGGGTTATCTGCTTGCAGTAGCCCTCAGTCGGCATGATTAACAAAGTCTTGGGTCCTGCGTTGGATGCTGTCCCTTTTTCTATGATGTCAGGGGTATAAAACATGCAGCTGACGTCATTACATCAGTCTTTCTTGCTGCCACCACGACATACCTTGCTGTCAGTTTTGTGCTTTATTTAGTCAGCGTGCTGTCTGTCGTCAGTATATTTTCGCTTCTAAATATTTCTGTTCTCTGTTTAATTATCCAGAAATGTCGTCAGGTTAGCCATCCGACTACCGGTATTCCAAAAAAAAATGCAAAGATAAAGACAGAGACAGGACGCCTAGGTCCAAAGCTGCTGACGATGCTTCTCCTAAGCCAGTCGCCAGTTCGCCGGTACTCAGTGAGGTGCTTTTGCAGCCCCTGTTACCCGCTACTTCTGATTCGCAGGCCTCTACTGAGGCCCTTTCGGAGTCCGGTATGCCGCAAGATGCTTCAACTTTGGAACCTGTGGATGTCTCTACCTTGGATGGGTCCGGAGCTGCTGTGCAGTCACCGGCTTCTGAGGATGTATGTAGGCGTATGGATTGCATATTAAACCGACGCCTCCTTCTTCATTTAGGCCTAAATCTCGAACCATGCCTAAGAAACAGACGCCCAGGCCACATGTTCAGGCCTCTATGCCTAAAAAACAAATGATAAGAATGGCAGAAGGTCTTGTAACTTATCAGGGGAAGCCAACCTCCCCCTTCTAAGAGACCTAGGACTGAAATTATTTATGAATCTTCTGACCAGGATTCTGATTTTTCTGATTCTTTTTCTGATTCTTTTGATTATCTGGATTTGCCCTTATCTACTACTCAGGATTCTGATGCAGAGGACTGTATTCCCTCTGCTTCCCCTCCAGAGGGTTTTTCTTTTGGTGAAACATTACATACTCTAAGGGAGCATTTCCACTGGGAAAGTCAGGATTTTTCCGAGTCAAAAAAGAGGCTTGGGGACTTCTTACTCCTGCCTCAACATAGGCATTTAGCTATACCTCCTGTACTAGCCATCATTGATTCCTTTTTTGGAATCTAGTTTGGCCCCTGATTCTTTGCCTCCTGCTTCCAGAAAACCTGACCAATATTACAGGGTTCCTGATTCACACAAATTTCTTTTTAAAAATCCTATTGCAGATCCAGAAACTATTTCACAGGGACCCAAGAGCATTAAGGCTTCTACTGCTAAAAACCCTACCCCTTCTGATAGAACTCCAGGGTTTACACTTCTGCAGCCTTGGCCATTAGGGCTTTAAACTGCCAGTTTCATATGTTAAAGTATCAACAACATTTTATTGGGTTGCTTAAACAGAAAATGATGTTGATTCCTGACTGTGCTGAAAAAGAATTACAACATTTAATGCATTCTGCTGAACAGGTTGGTGAGCATACTTTGCAATGTGGATTTGATTCATTAGAGGCCTCTTGCAGAGCTGCTGTTACTGGGTCTGTGCTCAGAAGGCATGCTTGGCTTAAGGAGCAATCTTTGCCTGATCATGTTAAAGCTAAAGTGTTGGATGCTCCTTTAAATCAGGACTGCCTGTTTGGCAACAAAGCTGAGGAAGTTCTTAAAAAGATAGAAGATAAATCTAAATCTATGCAAACTGTTAAAGATTTCTTGCAAGTTCAGCCTCCTAGATTTAGTAGGCATTGGCCCTCTAAGAATTAGTCCTTTCCAGCACCTTCCAGGTCTTCTCAAACCAAACCCAGAAACAGCAGAAACCCCGGATTTCAGTCCCATGGGACACACAAGACTATGCAGTGGAAGATTTCCGTACCCAAATCTGGGAGTGGTAAGACTCCCCCCTATGGAAACTGTCTCAATGACTTGCTTTTAAAACTTCCAAGCACTTCCCAACTGAATGCTTTTTTAGGCGGAAAGATTGGTCTGCAGGCCAAAAACTGGGAACTCATTACCCAGGACAAATGGGTTTTAAATATAGTGTCCCAGGGATACAGATTTCACTTCCACACATTACCAACACCTAGCAGGTGACCAGATCTACCCCCAAATCAGTAGGCAAAGGCCCAAAATCAAGTACTCTCTTTCTTAAGCATGGGGGCTATTTAGTCAGTACCAGAAGAGGAAAACGGACAAGGTTTCTATTCGAGACTTTTCCTGGTACCCAGAAAAGGCAATACATGGCGTCCTGTCCTGGACTTTTATATACTCTAAAACACCTTTCTGGCGATTCAAAAATTCAAAATGCTGACTCTTCTCCAGCTACTTCCTATGCTAGGCAAAGATGCATGGTTGGCAACACTAGACTTGAAAGAAGCATACCTGCACATCCCTATCAGGGAGTCTTGCAGAAGATACCTGTGCTTCAAAGCAGGCTACATGCACTTTCAGTTATCTGCACTGCCCTTTGACTTCTCTACTGCGCCCAGGGTATTCACAAAGTGCCTAGCTCCAGTCATTGCATTTTGCAGGCAAATAAATTTTCAAATATACCCATATCTGGATCATTGTCTAATTCAGGCAGAAAGCCAGGACATACGTTTGAATCATCTGGCCTTTTTTCAAAGGGTGCTGACTTGTACTCAGTACACCATAAACAAAAAGAAATCACACCTGGTACCCTGTCAACAAATTATATTCCTGGGAGCAAGTTTGAATACAACTTCCCAGATGGCTTTCCTCACACCAGAGAAACGGATTCATTTGACAACCTACTTCAAACAAGTGGCCACAAAAACCCAGCTATCTGCAAGGCAAATACTGCAAGCCTTTGGGTTCATGGCCTCCTGCATTCTAATTCTATACGCAAGGCTGCATATGAGGAAATTACAGTGGTATCTCAAGAGCCTATAGTGTCAACATTCACAGGATCTAGAAGCAATGCTTCCTATCATACCTTGCCTATGCCTAGAGTTCCTTTGGTGGGCAGAGGCCTGCCACCAAAACAGGGGACTACCATTCACACTACCCCCTGCTGCTCAAACCTTAACAACAGACGCATCAGACTATGTATGGGGTTGCTCACCTGGCAGTGAAGTGCATTCAGGGCAAATGGAACCCAAGTCAAATGCACCTGCACATAAATCAAAAGGAAATGTTAGCTGTACAGAATGCTCCGACAGCCTTCAAGGACCACATTCTTCCAGGACAACTAATAGTAAAGATGGACAACACCACTGTCATGTGGTACATAAACAAACAGGGGGGTTCACAGTCTTACCCCCTCTGCAGACTAGCCATGGCATTGTGGAACACTGCCTTGAGCTACCAAGTGAATCTACAAGCTCAATTTCTGCCAGGAAAACTAAATACACTGGCAGACGGACTAAGCAGCAACCTCATGGACCCACACCAGTAGAAACTGGAACCAAGGATTTTCAACATGTTGACAAGCAAATGGGGAGCCCAGATATAGACCTGTTTGCCGCCACCCAGAACCATCACTTGGACAAATTTTGCACAAGGATTCCCCACAAGCCAGCTTGGAAAGTGGGTGCTCTATTCTTCAGCTGGAAAAAAACATCAGTTTATGCCTTTCCTCCTCTGCCTGTACTACTAAAGATCAAACAGGACAAGCCAAGGACGATTTTAATTGCACCAGACTGGTCACACCAACAGTGGTACCCCCTCTTGCACAGTGCATCACTCTTGGCCCCATGGCACCTGCCTCAGACTCCTTCCCTGTTGTCTCAGCAAGAGAACCAGATTCTGCACCCTCAGCTGCAAGCCTTGAATTTAGCAGCCTGGCTAATTATCTAATCTCTCCTTTACCATCCCTCAGTAAATCAGTGATGGATATCATTTTAGAGGCAGGGAGGCCTAGTACTAGAAAATTATATGCTGCAAAATGGAAAAGATTTTGTGCCTGGAATCAATCTGACTGAGATGCTTCATAAGGGCTTGTCCTTTTCCTTCATCAAAATTCATGCCTCAGCCATTTTAGCTCATTATAGCACAGAGCCTCCCCTCTTTTCTCACCCACTGCTCAAGCAGTTCCTCAGAGGGGCCAAAAATTTAAGACCACCCAGGAGAGCTCCAACTCCAGCCCGGGACCTTAACTTTGTCTTGGAGAAACTTACTCGTCCTCCTTTTGAGCCAGCTGCTACTGCAGATTTAAAATTCCCTTCCTTGAAAACAGCTTTCCTTTTAGCAATCACTTCTGCAAGAAGGGTATCTGAATTACAGGCCCTTATGGCAGTGGAGCCTTTCATAATCTTTCATGCGGACAGGGTGCCCCTCAGAAGCAATCCCTTCTTCATGCCCAAGGTGGTATCTAGTGTGGCTCTTAATCAGTCCATTCATTTGCCTACCTTCTTTCCTAACCCACAGAACAAAGGGAAACAAATACTGCACTCCTTAGATGTGCACAGACAACTTAGATTCTACTTGGATAGGACTAAAACTCAAAGGAAATCTGAACAACTGCTGGTGGCATTTGCTGCAGGGACAGAGGGGAAAGCTATTTCAAAGCAAACCATTTCAAAATGGATAGGCCACTGCATTCATTTCTGCTATAAGCACCATGGAAAACCTATCCCACAGGGCATCAGACCCCATTCAACCAGGGCTGCATGTACCTCTACAGCCTTTCTCAGGGGCATCCCTACCAGGACATCCTAGAAGCTGCTACCTGGAGTTCTGTAGATACTTTCACCAAGCATTATCATTTGCCATTTTTTTCTAAATCCAGAGCTGGCTTTGCTACTGCAGTCTTGCAGGGCCTTATAGCTGGTCCTAATTCTATTTAAATTCCTCCTCCCAACCTTAGCTTTGGGAATCTACCCAAATGTAATGACTGCAACAGTGAAACACAAAGAACATAGTACAGTTGTGTACACTTAGAGTGTATTCACTGTTGCAGTCCTGGTTACCCTCCTTCCAGCCCCCTTTCTTCTTTTGGCTATACCTCTACTCTCCCTTACTATGCTCAAAAAGCTTTTTGGTGTATTTGCTTTTTTGTTGGAGTTGTATCCTTGTAATTATAGTTTTAATTGCTCCCCATTAGGGGGGCACCTGACATCTGGGGCAAGAAAATCTGATGTAATGACGTCTGCTGCATGTTTTATACCCCCTAACGACCTGACGTCATGGAAGAAGGGACAGCATCTGATGCAGGACCCAAGACTTTGTTAATCAAGCCGACTGAGGGCTACTGCAAGCAGATAACCCAAATGTAATGACTGCAACAGTGAATACACTCTAGCATCTACATTTATGGTAAGTGTACACAACTGTACTTTATCACTAAATAGTAGGGGGTTAGCCTTAGAGTAGTTTCTCAATATTCCAGGTTTAGCTGCAGGTCCAGGTTTTATTTTTACTTCAAAGAAGACCATTTTGTGGTCTGACCTTACCAGGGAAGACAGTACAGTAGGGGGTGTACAGCAGTCTGCCATATTACTGAGGACCAGATCCAGTATAGCTGCACCCCTGGTTTGAGTATTGATTATCTGGTTCAGGGAGTTTGTGTTTACAAAGTCCAGGAATCTCTGTGTCTGTACATTTGCTGTCATATAGAATTTCCAGTTAATAGTGGGGTAATTAAAGTCACCCATGAATATAGATGGAAGTTTAAATACATGGTATGGGTTTCCTGGGTCATAGCTAACAAGGAAGTGATTTTGGATTTTGCCTATGGTGATTTTAACATGGAGCAGCTCAAGTGCATTGCCCGGTTTGACCAGCCTTGAGGTATATTTTTGATATAAATAGACACCTCCACCTTTAGTCCCTGTCTGTGTAGTACCTGGTTTAAATATGTGGAAGGCATTATAATCCTGCATTGTTGGTGTCCTCTCCCTGGCTTTAAATCATGTGTTTTGGTCCATGTTTCTTGTTCCAAAGACCCTCCACTTTTCTTCCACAGTAAAAATAGATTTGTATTTAGATCTATTTCTGAGGTTTGCCACTCCGACTTGCATCTCAGCAATTTAATTCCTTAGGATTCTGGGTCTCATGACATCCATGATTCTTTTGATACCTCTTGCAAGACTCCATATGAGAAAGATACAATCATATTTGAAATCTCTTTGGTCCCAGAATCAATACCCAGTGAATTTCAAATTCCACTTTTAGGATTTGTAAAAGGAATGATTGTGTGGTGGAGACATCAAATTTCTCAGAATCCAGGTCTTCCATTCTTCCTTTCCTGCTCCAGCACAGTCACATTATACATCTCCGAGGTTGCTTGGGTTTCGGTATCAATGGACATAAAAGTGAAGGTTCTTTAGAACAAGAAAGATGGACCAAAATACATCAGCTTAAAAGATGTTTACTTGTATAGACAATCTCAACTCTCTAAATCATCTGAGGTCCCCATGACCTCTTCAAATGTTTACAGACAACACCATAGTGATGTGATACCTAAACAGGGGAGATCAAGATCCTTACCCTCTGTGCAGACTAGCCATGTTGGCAAGGGATATAGCTTTGCAGTACAATCTCATTAACTTACTCTACAGCCATCTTACAATCTCATCAGAGCAAAATTGTGCGTCAAACAACCTGGACAGGACGAGAACAGACAATCACAAATGGAAAATGAATAAGGGAGTCTTCAGTATTTGATCTTTCTTAGGAAATGCCTCAAGTAGACCTTTTTGCCTCCCCCCAACAGTCAACTGGCAAAATTATATTCTAGGAATCACGAAGGCTTGAAAGATGTATGTTTTTCTTTTCCTTGGACAGGTAGGTTCCTGTATGCTTTTCCATCATTTCCACTGATTTCCAGGGTACATCTTTCCTGTATGCTTTTCCATCATTTCCACTGATTTCCAGGGTACATCTCAAGATTCTGAAAGATTTCCCAAAGGTCATTGTGGTGACACGCTTCTGGCTCTGGTAACAGTGGTTCTCTCTTTTGGAAATGGCCAGACGGAAATTACCACAAACTTCTTCACAGACTGAATTTATTCACACAAGATCAGGTGTGTTTGATACATCCCGACCTCAAGTAAATGCAGTTGACTGCCTGGATGATAGGGATTTTGATGCCTTTTAGGCACCTTTTTTTTTTTGAGGATGTGCAACAGGTATTAATGAGGACAAGAAAGCCTGATACTAGAAATCTTGTATATTAGCAAATGGAAAAGGTTTTCTAGTTGGTGCTAACAAAAGAACCAACACATATTCAGGGCTAGTGTTTCCCTGGTTTTACAGTATTTGTGTTTGTATCCCGTAGCTTGTCTTAGCCTTCAGTCAAGGTTCATTTGTTGGCTGTTTCAGCACGTCTTCCCGTGGAACTCCCTCTTTCAATGCAGTCTCATGAAAAAATGATTTTGAAAGGGGCTTTGCTTAGAAAATTCCTAGAAACCAACTGTCTCTTCCTTGGGGGTCTTAATTTTGTGTTAGAAAAACACTTGCTCCATTTGAACCAGCTCATCTGGCTGACTAGAGGATGTCCTTCATATCTCTGATGCAATATTCTTCACTAAAGGGATCTCCTGCCAAGAATAGCCCAACATCTGGCCAGAATGCTAAAGCCTTTAGGTCTTATAGGTGCTGTATGTCACACATTTGCTTCCCATGTCAGGTGTAAGGCATAACAGTAATGTACAGACAAAAACATTCAACTTCTTTGCCGCCAGTCCAAAGGCCATTTTCGAATGTCAGTCTGAATGTGCTGCTGTGTTGTTTACTAAATGACTTTCAGATAAGTACTCTGTTGATGTTTCCTCTCTCCTTTTTCCAATTTCAGCTGATGTTTGTATTCATGCCATACATGAAGTATGGCAGTGTGGGATGCAGATACCTCATAAAGACTACAAACTAGTGTCTTTGTTTGCTTGAGGTGCTTCCCATGACCATATGCAGTCTGTATCAAGTGTTGGTGTCTAAGACTCTGCGTAGTTGTTTACCCTCCTTTCCATATGTCTTGAGAACCACAACTTAAGCTGTTGGTTCAGGGTGCTATGGCGGAATCCTCCCATCCTGATAGCCAGGTGATTGCCAAGAAGACCAAAAACATCAGGCCTTATTCCAGTTGTGTCCACCCTCCCCCAGATGTGTCTCTAGATGCTATTGAAAGCCCTGACGACTGTCCATTCCCTGTCTCGGATTCCTCTGCTGCGACCCATTGGATACTATGGATTTAGGCATGCCAGTTGGTGATGTAATGTGGGATCTTTCAAAAACATTTGACTCTGATGTTCTTCGTGTTTCACTGTTGCAGTCATCTCATCACACTTGGGTTTTCTGCCTGCAGGTAGCCCTCAGTTGCCCGATTACCAGAGTCTTAGGAATTGTGCGTCGGATGCTGTCACTTCTTCCATGTCAACAGGGGTATAAAACAGGCAGCTGACGCCATTACATCAGTCTTTCTTGCCGAAGAGCCCGAAGCAGAAGCAGTTCACAAGTGCTGGTTGGCCGCTACCTGAAATTTTCGTTTTTGAGTTTGTAATCCTGAAGTCTTCTAAAGCCAAGTACCCTGTTGGGGAACTTTTTTCTTGCTCTAACCGAGGTCAGAAAAAGTTAACAATTGTCTTGCCTGTAGAAAGCAAATACCTCACAGAGACAGAGATTTTCATTCTTACTGCGTCATCTGTTTAGGCCCAGACCACGATGTCCCTCGCTGTCGGTTTTGTGCCTTAACGCCCAAACCATTCGTCATCGGGCTATCTTTGTCGCTAAATTCTTTCACTCTCATTCTCTGTATTCTGAAATGGCTTCGGTAAGCCGTACAACTACCGATCTTCCGAAAAAATGTAAAGATAAAGACAGAGAAGACCACATAGGTCCAAAACTGCCAAAGATGCTTCCGTTAAGCTAGTGGCCAGTCCACCGGTACTCAGTGAGGCACCTTTGCAGCCCCTGATGCCCACTTCTGTGGATTTGCAGGCCTCTGCTGAGACCCATTCAGAGTCCAGTATGCCGCGAGATGCTTCTTCGACTATGGAACCTGCGAATGTCTCTACCTTGGATGAGTCCAAAGACGCTGTGCAGGCACCGGCTTCTGAGGGTGTAGTTCGACCTACCGATGTTCGGATCAAACTGACAACTTCATTTTTAGCCAAAACTGCAGAGTTTCTTAGGCCCAGAGTACACACTACACCTAGAAAACTGACCAAAGTGCATGCTCAAGCTCCCATGCCACAAAAACAAATGCTTAGAATGGCTGAAGACCTTATCACCCTAATTAGGGGAAGCCAGCCTTCGCCTGCTAAAAGACAAAGATTTGAGTTTCCTAATGATTCTACAGACCAGGAATCCAATGACTCTGACCCTTCTGATTATCAGGAAATGCCCTTATCACCCTATGAGGATTCAGATGCAAAGGAATCCATTCCCTCTGCCTCCCCCTCCAGAAAATGTTTCTTTTGGTGAAACCTTGCATACTTTAATAGAGCATGTCCGCGGGGAATGCCAAGACTATCCTCAGTTCAAAAAGAGACTCGGAGAATTTTAGAGTTGCCTCAGCACAGGCCTTTAGCTATACCCCCTATCCTGGAGGTTGTAGATGATGTTTTTATGGAATCCAGTCTTACTCCAGATACATTTCCTCCAGCCCCTAGGAAACCTGACAGGTACTGCAGAGTACCTGATTCCCACAAATTTCTTTTCAAGAATCCTACTGCTGATCCAGAGACTATTTCCCAGGGACCTAAAGGTATAAAGGCTGCTACAGCCAAAAATCCTACCCCTTTGGACAGGGATTCCAGAATGTTAGATGAGGTATGATGGTATGTACCTCTGCAACTCTTGCCATCAGGGCATTGAATTGCCAGTTTCACATGTTGAAGTGCCAGCAACATATTATGGAACTAATGAAATGGTGTTACTTCCAGATTGTGCAGAAAATATAGATTTACAAGAGCTAATGCATTCTACAAACCAAGTTAGTAAGCATACTTTGCAGTGTGGCTTTGATGCCCTAGATGCTTCTTGCAGGGCTGCAGTCACTGGATCTGTACTGAGAAGGCATGCTTGGCTGAAGGAACATTACCAGATCGTGTCAAATCCAAATTACTAGACACTCCTTTAAATAAGGACTGTTTGTTTGGCACCAAAGCAGAAGTTGTTCTTAAAAAGATGGAAGAAAAAGCTAAATCTATGCAAACTGTCAAAGAATTCTTAGAAGTGCAGCCACCTAGATTCAGTAGGCATTGGCCTTCAAAAAACTGGTCCTTTTCCTGCCCCTTCCAGACCATCCCAGACCAAACCCAGGGGAAACAGGCCACCTAGACTACAGTCTCAGGGTATGCAGAGATCTAAACAATGGAGTGCTCCCACATCAAAAACAGGGACTGGTAAGCCACCCACTTATGGAAAAAGTTCATGATGACTTATCAGTTATCCTTCCCAGCTCTACCCAATTACTTGTGCCCCTAGGATGAAAACATGCCCTTCATGCAAAAAACTGGATCTCCATTACTTAGAACCTGATGGGTCCTAAACATTGTATCCCAGGTGTACAAATTCTTCCATTCACTGCCAACCCCAAGCTGGTTTCCAGACCTTCCTCCAAACCAGTGGGCAGAGGCTCAAAAGCAAGTACTTTCCCTGCTCAATTTCAGAGCTATTCAACCTGTTCCACTAGAACAAAGGGGTCAGGGTTTCTACTCCAGACTTTTCCAGGTGCCCAGAAATGAGGGCTTCTTGGCAGCCAATCCTGGATCTATCAATTCTCAACACCTTTCTGGTGATTCCAAAGTTCAAGATGCTCACCCTGCAATAGCTTCTCCCTATGCTAGCCAAGGATGCCTGGTTAGTCACTCTAGACTTAAAAGAAGCTTATCTGCACATCCCCATAAGGGAGTCCTGCAGAAAATATCTACGTTTCAGGGCAGGCTGTATGCAGTATCAGTTCTCTGCACTTCTCTTTGGCTTATCTACTGCACCCAGAGTATTCACAAAGTGCCTGGCTCCATCCATTGCATACTGCAGGCAGAGAAATATCCAAATTTTCCCATACTTGGATGACTGATTCAGGCAGGCAGTCAGGAATTCCTACTTCAGCACCTGGCATTTGTAAAAAGCCTTCTCACTTCATTGGAGTGCACCATCAATGAAAATAAATCATTACTGGTGCCCAGTCAAAAGATTGTGTCTAAGCTGGACCACTAAGAGATGCTAGCTGTACAGAATGCTCTGACAGAAAGATATTGTTCTTGAAATCCGTCTTAAGGGAAGGGCATTGCAGTGCCCTCCTTACCTCTAATGGATTATTACCTAGCAGAGCTACTCCACACAGAGGAGGGTCCTCCCTCTCCATTAAGATTTCATGCTTCTCTCAGCTCATCATAATACAATATAATACTGAGCTCTCACCCTCCTCACTCTCATCAAACAATTCTTAGGGGGGCTAACAACAGGCCCCCCCCCCCAGCACAGCACCCCCCCCTGCCTGACTAACTACTTACTAAAAAGCTCTCTCCTCCTTCCTCTTGAACCTGCTGCCTCGGCAGAGGTAGACAGCCTTGCTTGGCCTTTCTTTTTAGCCAAGAAGAGTGTCTGTCTCAGTTGAAGCACTGAGTTACAGGCACTACCATTATATTCATGCTTCATTATTTTCCATTTTCTTCCAGGGTTTCCCACCCACTAAACATATCCTTGGTTTTAAATGTGGCTCCCAACCAATCCTAAACCTTGCCAACCTTCTTCCAACCCCTCACCCTTCCTCCTAGGAAAAGGGAAAAAAGCAGATTTCCAGACTACTCAGGACTACTCAGACTTTCAGAAAGCTGACCAGCTAAGCTCAGAAAAGCTAGCCAGCTAGCTGCTAGTCAGCAGAGAGACAGAGGATTTCATCAAATAAATAACAATTTCCAATTGGATATTTAGCACCATTGCATCATTTTGCTACAAAGACCCATGGAAAAATCCTACCCCAGGGGGATCAGACCCCCACACCTCTTTCCTTTCCACCCCCTACAGGACATTCTGAGTCCCATATGGACATTCTGTGAGCTTCACCCTGAGTTTCTGTACACACCTTCACCAACCATTACCACTACCTATCTTTTGTAAATCCAGGGCTGGATTTGCTACACTAGACTTACTAAGACCTACTAGCCAGCCCAACTCGCCTCCACCCACTGCCCCCCTTGGTTCCTCACCAAAGTGAGATGACAGCTGCAACAGTAGAACACACGACAGTAGAAAGAGTTAGTTGTGTACATAAATGTAGATGTGTTGTGGTCCTGTTTCCCTCCTCCCATCTCCATCCCCTTGCCTATCTTTTCTCTTTGGCTATTCTTTTCTCATCTTCCTAATGGCATTGGTATTTATTCCTTTTGGCATTGGTCCCACCTTATTATGTTTGTCCATATACTAACTTCCTGTTTGGGGGCTCACTAAGGGGGGATGAAATTTTATGCTCTGACTGATATTTTATAGCGAGCCATGGAAGAAGCGACAGCATCCAAGCGAAGCAGTGAAGCATGCATCCATTGCAGAATAATACTGAGGGCAACCTGACCTGCAACAGACGATACAGTGAAATACATACAGTTATGATAACATAAAACACACACATAATAGTAATGGCTATGTACTTTCCTTAGTATTTACAATAATGTAAATGTGTTATAATGGCTTATGAAGTCCACTGTGTTAGGGGTTTAGGGTTGGATTTTGATGATTGATTTGAGTGAATTTTGTTGTTGTGATCTTCATTGTTACAGATTGAATGTTGTAATGTTGTGTAAGAATTCATATGTTTTCATTCATAGTGTCATGTCATAAAGGCATTATGTTTTCATTCATAGTGTTAAGTGTAATGCTGACATATGAATAGGTCCTTGTGATATTTGCCAGTAAGTGCCTTTGTGATGTAACTGATGCTGTGGAGGTCCATAGTGCCTTATTTTAACTTTTATTGAAAGTACGGAATGATAATTCTAGGTAGAGAAGGTTAAATAGTGGGTGTGAAAGGTTGTAAAAGTAAAAAGATGAATTAAATAGGAGGAAGGAGTAATGCAAGGTAATTCTGTTACAATTCAAAATGGATAGCGATATGAGTATGTGAGTGCTTGACAATATGTAATATTGTTGGTGTGAGAATGACCGTAGGATTTACATTTATGTTATGTGCCTCTGTATTTTTGAAGTATGTTTTTTGTATATGATATGAACTGTTTACAGCATATATATTACCCAAATTAGTTCATGGGAACATTGTGTATGTTAATAAGTGGTTCCATAATTTAAAAGTAAAACGTTTTTGTTAAAGGTTGGGATGTTAGTCTGTTCTATCATTTGTGCTTAAGAAATATGTTAATGTGACTACATTCAAGAGTCAAACAGTTTTGTGAGTAATGAAAAGTGTAGGCTATATGATGTACAATACAAGTTCCTTGGCTTTTCTTTTAGAAACTTGAGCTTAGAAGCCAGTTAACATTGAATAATAACTTCCCAGTGAACGTATACATGGGATTACTTATAATTTATACAGTATTAAATAGAGTAAAAATGTAAAAGAAAAAATGTAAATTTAAATTACAGCTTTTAACCTGACTGACAGGTTCTATTATTATATGGTATGGCTTATAATGTATTCTCCACTCCATAATTCACTACTAGTTTGCTGCATTTAATTACTAATGCAAACCTGTGTTCAGCACTTGTTAATTTTAATTGTGTTAATATTTGGTGACAAATTTTGTATGTTTTCTGCAAATAAATTGATTACTTGTTTTTAATACTTCACTTTAGAATGTCAGGCGAAGGAAGCAGATTCTACATTTCAGTAGACTCCTGTGTTGCATTAGATTTAAAGGTTTACTGTTTGAGTAGTGTGTTTTGATATCTGAATAAAACTGCCGACAGTCCAGAGGCTAGAGTACTTCTTGGCACTTGATTTATTTTTAAACTTCAGGTTGTTTATCTGAATAAACATGCTTTGCCACAGATTCACTCATACTAAGTATTTAATATTGGTTTGGTTTGTTTAATTCTGTTTTGTAAATTACATTAAAACTTTTGCTAATCTTTGTCTTTGCTGTAGTTATGTAAAACATAAATGAAGTATTTTTAGCAGTTTTGCTGAATAGATTCCCTGCTAATGAACTTCAATTTTTTTCCAATTGTATTCCTAGACTTTGAGACAGCAAGTGCTCGAAATCGTCTGGAGGCAGTGCTACAAGGCCTTGTTGAAAAAAATGATGTTGAAAGGTCAGAAATAGTTTTTATACATCTACTATTATTCAAGTAATGATGTACTTAATTGGGTGCACTGCCAAAGTAGTCCTCACATAGTGAATGTTGTAAAGGTGAGATGCAAGAACGTCGTTGATACTGCATGATTGCCTGTCAAGAGACACTTGGCAGATGTGGGTTCGGAGCCAATCCTCGGCTCTGACTCGGCCGCTTAGAAAGCCTGAAAACATCTGATTGGCTTGTGGCTAATAGGTATCCCATGATGCATGCGCGCATTCCCCAGATCTCGTTTGCCGCATCTTCAGTCGGAAGCTTCTTTTGGTTGGCCGTGGCTAAGTGATTTAGCTTTTTATTATTCTGATTGTTAGAAATTTTTTAACTTCTTGTGAAGTGCTTTTCTTATTGCTGTTAGCCTTATTGTGATAACCGATTTTGTCAATTTAACCAGACTTGACTTTTTCCTGGATTTGACTTTTTCTGCTATAAAAGTTTGGGCCTGTTGGCCTTTTTTGTGTGTGTTCCCGTGAGTGTGTGCGTTTTACTAAACCGTTTTACTTAGCGGTATTAGTCTGTTTCCCTTTCCTTTACACTAGGTTCGTTTAAGTTAGAAAACCTAGTAAAACTTCCCTTGGTTGGTTGTTGTGAGAAATAGGGCTAGAGCTGTTTTAAGTTAGAGGATCTAGTTCCTCTCGTTGAGCGAGTGTGTTGCTTTTTCTCTTCAATCGCCTATTGAGACTGCCATTATGTCTAAGGAACATAAAGAGCATAAACAGTCAGAATTTAAAAAGTGTACTAAATGCTCTCAAAAAATGTCCATCACTGATGGACATAGTGTCTGTGTGTACTGTTTAGGGGCCATACATCTTCAAGAGACTTGTCTCTTTTGCCATTCCTTTAGTCCTAGAGTGATCCAGGAACAGAAGAATAAATTGATTCTAAAAGGATTGTTAAAACCTTCTTTCGAGGAAGACCTAGCCAGCTCATCCTCCTCTGCTGGGTCGCATTCTTCCAGTGAAGATAAGGGCAAGACTTCCAAAAGGCCTTCTCCAGCCTCAACTTCTGTCTCTGAACCTCCACAGAAGTTACCTAAATTGGAGATGGTCTCTGTCTCTTCGGCTCCACTGTCCTCCCCTACTTTAAAATCACCTATATTACAGAGAGCGAGGTCTCCAACACTGTCCTCCAAAACCTCCAGGAGCTTTTCTGAAGAAGACAACGAGAGAGTGGTGCTCAGACTCCTTAAGTTGTCGTCCTTGCCAAAATTTTTATCAGCTCCAACCACTTCTGTCTCTGAGCTGACTCCTGTTACCGACCCTGCTCATTTTCCTCCTCTAACTCAGATTGGGCCTTTGGAGCCAATGCTGTCGGTACTGACTATTGTGGTGTCCTTGGCTCCAGCACCCCGGGTGGTTGTCTCGGAGCCGAGCCCCGCTCCAATACTGTCGGCGCTGTTCGAAGTGTCTAGGGTCCAAAGCTCTTCGGTCGGGCCTGAGGGGGACACTTGGAACCGAACCTGTTCGGTGCCTAGTCTTCCTCTTGGTGCGTCGGCCCGAGTGAGCTCGGACCCTACATCATTCTCTGAGCCGATTCCTTTGGAGCCATCGGCACCTACACTCTCCTCTGAGTCGGGGTGTCATTCGGAGCCAGAGGAATCTGTTTTTGTGAAGATGAGGAGCATGTTGGATAGTTCATCTGTACCACGTAGGAATACCAATGCTATACTCCCTCAAGGGCCAACTACGGTCTCAGCATCCTCTCTCCCCTGAGATGGTAGAGACTCTCAGCCTCAGGACCCCCGTTTGGGTGGTCCCTGATCTTCCGAGACCTCCCCAGAAGACCCCACTGAGGAGCCCCCTCGGAAGAAGTCATGTAAGAGGAAGCATGTAGACTCCCCTGATGAGTCTGTCACATCTGACACTGACCTCGAGTTGGAGGGGTCCCCTAAGTCGTCCTCTGAAGATGTCTCCTTTGCAGACATTTTGGAGATCCTCCGGCAGAGAGGTGGCTGGCCCACCGTTACCCCTTCCGATGAGGAGTCAGTGTACCTGAAAGCTTTTGGGTCTCAACCCTCAGCTTCATGGGTGTCCCCTCCATTTCATGAATTGCTAGATCTCATGAGTTAGAAGGCATGGCAGACTCCCGATGCCGTGGAACTGGTCCCCCGGAGGCAGAATAAATTTCTCTCCTCCCCTAAGGACAAAGAGTTTTTATCTAAGGGTTTACCTGCTGATGCCATGGTGGTGGCGGCGACCACTAAGAAGGAGCTAGCAGAGACTACTTCTTCTATCCATCCACCTAACAAGGAATCCCGAACGGGAAGCATATCTTCTCTTCAGTGGATTTTATACTCAGATCACTGAACTATCTATCACATTTTACGAGACTTCAGAGAGATCTCCTAAAGGAGTTAGGAGATACTCTTCAAGGTACCTCGACCGAAGCAGTCCCATCTACAGTACAGTGCCTACTCAGTTGACTACCCTCACATCTATTGTTAACTCCTCCATGCGGCTGATCTCATATGCAGCTGATGGTGCGAGTAGGGCGGCGGGTTGAGGAGTCTCATTAAGGAGACATTCCTGGTTGCGTCTGTGCAACTTTGCTGAGCCTTTCAAGTCTACATTCACCAATGATTCCGTGGACGGATCCTCTCTTTTTGGACCCAAGGTAAAAGATACCCTCACCAGGTGTGAGCAGGAAGGAAAGATTCCCTCTGCCGTGGGAGTCCATTTTACCATTCCTTCTAGACCTTACCCCAAAGGTCAGAAGAGCGGCAAAATGTGGTTCAAGAAATCACCGAGACCTTTCTAGGACACACAAGGTGATTCCTCCTTCAGAGGCAGGGGAGGAGGAAATAATAGTAGACGTCGCCCTAGAGGCAGGGGCGGCCCACAAAATCAGGGAGGTCGTGATTCCTTTCGTGACCGTCCCTATCAGCATTCCTGATGTGGATCCCGACTGTGCGTCTCTGGAGCCGGTCGGGTGTCGCCTGTCCTTGTACCAAGAAGCCTGGCTAAATCTCATTCGAGACAAGTGGGTACAAAACATCATTACCAGAGGTTACTCTATACCCTTTTCCCATCCTCCATGCCCTCCCAAAAGGATCCCAGATGTACCACCCAATCACAGGGATCAAGCGGCTATAGAGATAGAAAAGCTGCTATTAAAAAGAGCCATCCAAAAGGTCCCAACAGACCAGACAGGATTCGGAACATACTCCAGGTTCTTTTTAGTTCCAAAAAGAACAGGGGACTGGAGACCCATCCTAGACCTCAGCAGGTTAAACAAGCATGTAAAGAAGTCCCAAGTTCCTAATGGTCACTCTACAATCCATACTTCCTTTGTTGGGGAGAGACAGCTGGATGTGCTCAATAGATCTCCAGGATGCCTACTACCACATAAGGATGGACAAAGCATCAAGGATCTACCTACGCTTCTGGCTGGGAGCCAATCATTACCAGTTTCGGGTGCTGCCCTTTGGTATCACCACAGCACCCCGGGTGTTCACCAAGTGCATGGCAGTAGTCACAGCTCATTTGCGGCTTCAGGGAATCCAAGTCTTTCCATACCTGGACGATTGGCTCCTGACCGCCACCACCAGGCATCCCCTAATTCAATCAAGGGATTCCACAATCAAGCTCTGTTCCCAGTTGGGAATCTCGATAAACTGTGAAAAATCCTCTTTTTTGCCCACTCAGTCTATAACTTTTATAGGAGCAAACATAGATACGGTCGAGATGTCAACCAGACTGCCTGCAGACAGAATACAGAATCTCGTGCAACAAATTTACAGAATACTTCCCCTTCAAAGTGTCAAAGCGAAGGTGGTGTTGCAGCATCTCGGGACTATGGCGTCAACCATAACCTTTGGTACCTTTAGCAAGACTACATATGAGAATACTCCAATGGCTCCTGTCATCCCAGTGGTCGTTTCAACAGTTACCCCTACATCATCAGATCATGATTACAGATTCTTGCAAAAAGGACCTACGTTGGTGGATTTAGCCAGGTCATCTTACCACAGGGACCCCCTTTGTACCGCACCAACCCGTTGCCACTGTGACCACGGATGCCTCTCAGATAGGGTGGGGCGGGCATTATCTTGGCAGGTCTGTCTTAAGGCACATGGCAAAAACAGGAGGCCCATCTGCATATCAATGTCCTAGAGATGAGGGCGGTGCTTCTAGCGTTGCAAGCATTTCACAACCTTCTCCCTCTAGGGACAATAACTATCCAGGCTGACAACATGTCTGTGTCTGGTATCTAAACAAACAAGGGGGAACCAGATCATACCCCTTATGTCGAGAGGCCATGCGAGTTTGGGATTGGGCGATTTCTTCCCAACGCTTTCTCATTGCAACGCATATCCCGGGGACTTCCAACGTAATAGCGGACAAGCTAAGCAGGGCAATTTT
Source organism: Protopterus annectens (assembly GCF_019279795.1). Taxonomy (NCBI): domain Eukaryota; kingdom Metazoa; phylum Chordata; order Ceratodontiformes; family Protopteridae; genus Protopterus; species Protopterus annectens. Next base: position 915,183,194 of record NC_056741.1, on the reverse strand, counting down.
GTTACCACATGAATGGTCCTTGAACCAGATAATAGCCAGTATGATCCTTCACAAGTGGGGACAACCCTGCTGCGACCTCTTTGCCAGTCCCATCAACACCAAATGCAGCACCTTTTTCTCTCTCATCCCCCCCCCCCCCCAGGGGAGTCTCCAAGAAATGCACTAGTCTACAATTGGCCCCCGGGACTCCTTTATGCCTTTCCTCCTTTTCCACTCATCCCCATGATCCTCATCACCCCTTAGTGGCCTCGTCGGATTTGGTTCCCTTTTCTTGGGCCTCACCTGTTGGACTGCCCATGGATGCTGGACCCAGTGCCAGACCTCCTGACGCACGTCAGGTTCTCTTCACCCCAGTCTCCACACTCTCAAACTGACAGCATGGCTGCTCCAGTTCCATCACTAGTCAGGCTTCATGATTTGTCTCCAGCTGTAACTCATATTATTACCTCTTCTCATAAGCCTTCGACCAGAAAATTGTATCATAGTAAATGGAAGAGGTTTTCCATATGGGCACACAATAGAGAAGTTGATCCATTTACAGCTCCCATTACTTTTGTTCTAGAGTTTCTTTCTGAACTCTTTCACCAAGGTTTAGCAGCTGCTACACTCCGAGTTCAACTAGCAGCAATATCTAATTTTCATGTGGGGATTAATGATTCCAGTCTTATGTCTCACAAACTGTGCAAAACCTTTCTTAAGGGTTCCATGATGTTAAGACCTCCTGTAAAAGACCCCATTCCACCTTGGGACCTGAATTTAGTTCTGTCTAGACTTACTCTGCCACTCTTTGAGCCAGCCCATAGTTGTCAGTTGAAGTTTCTGTCTTGGAAGACTCTTTTTTTCTGGTAGCAATAACCTCAGCCAGGCAAGTTTCTGAATTACAAGCTCTGTCTGTTAAACCTCCATACTTAATTTTTCACAAAGATAGGGTCTCTCTCTGGACCAAGCCTTCCTTTATTCCTAAAGTCTGTTCTCATTTTCACTTAAACCAAACAATCGAATTGCCAGTGTTCTTCCCTAATCACTCCAACAAAGCAGAGTATACATTCCACCAATTGGATGTACACAGGCAACTACGTTTCTATATCCACCGGACCAAGGAATTTAGAAAATCAGAACATCTGTTTATTTCCTTTGCTGAGGCGAGAATGGGCATGCCAGTTTCCAAGGTTACACTTTCGAACTGGATCTCTAGTTGTATTTCCTTTATTTACAGTTCTCAAGGAAAGGAGTTACCCTTTAAAGTTAAAGCGCATTCCATCAGGTCCTTCTCTACTTCTGCTGCTTTCCAAGCCAGGACACCTATTGATAATATTTGTGCAGCAGCAACATGGGCTACCCCTCATACCTTCATTTCCCATTATAAATTGGATTTAACTTCCAGGGGTAGAGCTTCGTCTGGTTCCACGGTACTCAGGAGTATCTTCCAGTGAGCCACCCATTCAAGATGCTAGGGACGCTGTCCCACATGTAATAATGGAGGCGAGATAGGACTACATAACATAAAGAAGTTATGTACTCACCATAACGTTCCATGTATGTAGTCCATCTCGCCGAACATTATTACGAACCCACCCACCAGCCCCCTTCCTGGAGGATCTGGATACAATTTTTTCCCTTTCTATAGTGTTTTTTTTGCCACAAGGGCTCCTTTTATTGCAGTTTATTCTTCTGGACTTTTGTTCCTTTTTCATGTCTGATTCTGGTATACTAGTAGCAAACAAGATCTGGGGAATGTGCGCATGCATCATGGGATACCTATTAGCCATGGGCCAATCAGAAGTTTTCAGGCTTTCTAAGCGGAGTCGGAGCCGAGGATCGGCTCTGAACCCACATGTAATACTGTTCGGCGAGATGGGCTACATACCTGGAACGTTATGTTGAGGACATAACTTCTTTTTAAGCACAATGATGTACTTACGTGTGTTACATAGTTTTTCATTTGCTTTGTGTTACTGGAGGTAAGTGCAGTATTTTTTTCTCTCTGCCTTAACTATCCGGTTCTCTCCCTGCTTTACAGACTCATTTGTTCATCTTTGACTCTTCTAGCAGCTGCAGATCATGGTGGGAGTTGAGCAGAGATGAGCTGCTATCACCAAGTGGTGGATCATCTTCAATGTTGTCTTGCCTGCCCCACCACCTTTTGACAGGCTAGGTTCTACTATGAAACTTTGAATGGCAAAACCCTAGGCATCAAAAATGCTGAAAACTAATGCCTGTAACTCACGACAAAGCAAAATGTAAGTTTTTTTTGTTTTTCTTTTGTTTTTTTTGTAGGGGCTGCCACCCCCATAATGCTGGCCACACTCCTTGAGTTTGCATACCAAGTGAACTGCAGCTATGATTTCTTCCTTTTTTTATTTCCCAAGGGAAAATAGCAATCAGCATTGTGTTCCTCTGTGCCTTGTGCTTTGGGTAATTGACGATCAAGGAATTGAACCTTGACCATCTATAGATACATCAACTGGCTAAATCTGTTCTAACCATGTTGTTTTGAACCTTTGGATAGATGAATTCTTCCACACACCTCAGTGCCCTGCCAGAAAGCATGTATTCATTTTCTGGATTAATATTCTCTGGGTCCCTATGCTCAAAGCTGCACTTCTGGTTTTTGCTATAGAAAGAAATAGCCAGGGAATTGTTATGGCTAGGCTTGTATAGGCCCTAGGGCTGATAGCCTAGTACCAACCTATGAACCTATGGTATTTCTCTGGAGAAAATAGCAAAAATTATGTCCCTGTGTTGGTAAGCTGTCTTAATCCATTCACTTACAGCTTTTCATGGCTGGTTTCACTGACACATAGGTCACGGCCAGGTTGGCTGGAGTTTAGACAGGGCTGCATTCCTCTGTTTGAAGGAGCCATTTTGCATTATTTAATAGCTGATCAAGAATACAGTTTTCACTTCACCAGTGAACTTGAGATTCATTCATATGGAAATCATACATATTTTGCATGTGAAATGGTACAGTGAAATCTAGTTTGATATACAAGATTGTAAGGTGTACAAAATTTTGTTCCTTGATAGCTTGATTGATCTTTCCCCTTCATTTCATAGGTAAATAATAGGCAATCTGCAGAATAGCAAACCTAGCCAGTAATCAGAAGTTGGAATCAAACCCTGCATGTTGCATCTCTAATGGAAAGACCTTAACCATTATGGCACCCCCTAATGGCTTAGTCCATTATTTTGTGGTAGATGAGATTATTCTATTCACAAAGAGCCTAGGTTAAATTCTACGGGAAATGTTCAGTTGTGGTTGCCATTCGTGTAGTATACAATATCTTGCATAGCGTTATGGCCAATATGCCCTCAGTAAAGAATTATAAAACAGAATTTGTCTATAAAGTAAGTTTGTGTTGGCACAGAGGTGTGAAGCCTTTACTGTGGCCCACAAGACCCAATTTGATTTGCAGCCCAGACACTGAAGGAAACAATTATTGAACGTAGGAAAGGTGAAATGATGCTTGCTTGCCTTTTCTAGAGGGATGTGCTGGGGGCACTCATACTAGTCAGACCACCAGACAAATGAAAGACATGGTATAATGTAGATGGGTGTGTTTCACTCCCATTGCCATTGTATTATCAGCATGATATAATCCCAGTATGTTAAAGGGAGTTTGAGGTTAAGTGCAAAATTCCATTGTGAAAGCTGTTGTGCGTTGAATTACCACCTAGCCTTTTCTAATTTAGTGGATCATGGTGACTCCTAATGCCTGGAACCTTCATGTGAGGTCTCTTCCAGAAGGAGGGGCCGCTAACACAGGTCACAGAATGGGGAGTGGGCATTGTTTTAGGAAAAAAGTATCAGGAAGCTGGACATGTGGGAGGCCCAAAGCTATCACTGGTAGTGTGGTAAATAAATGAAACGTGGGATGCACCTTGCCTGACAAATCTTTGTGTGGAGGGGAGCTTCAGCATTTCGGGCTGTAGACTGTTTCTTGAATTAGGTGTAGGCATCCTTGCAGCACACCCTGGAACCGTCACAGATACACAAACGCATGCATGCACAGATGTATATTTTCATCAAATTTCTTACATTATCCTATATTTTTCTTTTCACAGGGAGCATATGGAAGATGATCCTGGTAAAACAATTTCTGACTCTCATAATAAGTAAGTAATTTTTTTTTGTTAAATATTTTATAAATTTAGAGTGACTTTTGTTTTCAGTAGGTGCACTAGCAGATGTTCAGTAAATCACAGTTGCAGTAGCTTGAGCTATATGGGATGCATTCTGCCAAAGATCTAATGACCGGCCTGCTTCCAAAGCTGTACAGCACCTTACACACACACACACACACACACACACACACACACACACACACACACACACACACACACACACGTGTGCGCACGCACACACACCCTCTCTTAGGATGCCAAGCTCTCAGAACTTTCTTGGCATCTTAGGGCACTGTCTGCTACATCATATAGGGGTTAACGGTCTGCTAGTGCTTTTCTAAAAGTGGCAAATAAGTACCCTTTTGGGAATACTTTACATTTTTTTGTGAGGAAAATTTTATTTCTTAAATTTTGTTGTTGTGTTTTCAGTGGTCATCACTTAAACCTTTTACTTCAGACTTTGTTTTTTAGTTGGGAGGAAAGAGCATGATACTAAGGCTCTGCTACCCGATTGTCAGACACCTTTTTCAGTAGAAAGATGTTCCTGAGTCCTGGCACCTCAGATGTTCCCTTTACCTTACTGATTCATTGGAAAGAAATATACAAGAGGCTTTGGCCTTGACAAAGGCTTCCTCTTTATCTGGGCCATGTGTGAATGACTCCATTATGACCACATCAGATTCCTTTGCCCACTCATCAGTTTCTTTCAGTCCCTGCCCTGTAGTGCTGTTGCTTGAGAAGTCTCTAAGGATAGAGACAAACAAGTCCTCTTTGGGCAAGGGAGAACCTCTCTTTTTGCATTGGGGAGGGAGCAGATGATGTTCCTTTTGTGCAGCTGCTCAGAGGAGCTTGATTCCCATGGAAAGGACTCTTTTCTTCAGGACTCACTTTTTTTTCCTCAGTAGGGTCCCCAGGAAAAATAAATAGAACACTATGCATTTTTCTTCCTCTGTGGCCCCATCACCTAAGATGGACAAGGATTGGCTGGGTTTGCTGAAGACTTTTCAACCATTACATTCCGAGCATTTCCTTCCTTTTGCAAAAGAAAATATTTCCCTCTCTCTCAGATTCTGATTCTCAGTCAGAGGGACAGGAATTGGATTTGGCCTGTGTTTCTCAAGTTCCTACTCCACTGAATGGGTAATTTGACCCTGAGGAAAGTTTTTTTTTTTTTCTTTCTTTCTTTCTTTAGACTCCCCCCTGAAGAGTTGATAACGTCTTCACTGTAGCAATAGTAATTTCACTTGGAACAAAAAGAAATACAAGAGTCCCAGCATATAGGTACTGTGATTTCCTATGGGTGGATGTCCATCAACCTATATCTGTTTTTCCTGTTTTGACCACCTTAGAAGATGCTTTTCTTGCAGCGAGTAATTTAGCTAACCATCTGCTTCCTTGAGTAGCTGTGTAAGGCTACCCAAACCCACAACTTTCTTTTTTCAAACTCTAGATAAGACCCTCTAGTAATTTCCCAGATAAAACCATTTTCTGCCTGACACCTTATTACATCTAACCCTATCCCATCTGACAAGCACATGAAAGCCTTTGATAGGTTTAGGAAGAAAGTATACTACTTCACTTTAGCCTTCAGAATAGTGAATTGTCAGGCTTGCATGTCTTAAAGGGGCACTATCTCAGATTTTTTGCTAGAGGAGTTTGTTTACATTCGAGTTCTGTGTGTGTCACATGTTCACTCAGGGGCAGGGTTTTTAAAGAGCCTTGTTAGCATACTGCAGGTCAGATTACACAAACTCTCAGTGGGGGATGGTAGGACGTGCTAAGACCTTGCAGTTGATTTCCTTTTGTTTTTTCCTTCCCCCACCCAGGGACAATTAGGTTTGCTGAATGACTAGGATGTTATGTGATCCTATCTCGCCTACATTCTGACTGATGGGTTCGGAGCCGATCCCTCAGCTCCGACTCGGCACGCTTATGCCAAAGAGCGAAGTCTCTTATTGGCTGAGCTTACTATATCCCAGGATGCACCACTACCAGTCCCCCAGATCTCGTTTGCCGCTAACCTGCGAAGACGTGGTCTCGAGCTGGCTGAGCTGAGTAGTTATTTTTAACTAACTTTCTGTCAGTTTTTGCTGTTTTTCTCTCAAAAAAGCTGTTTTAACAGCTATTCTTACCATTTGTTGTGTGATTGGTTGGATTGTTGTAGAATTTTGTTGTGTGATTGGGTTGAGTTTGACAGGCCCCCCTTCATCTAGGGCCTTCCCGGTTAATCAACCCTTCTATATCTACATATAGTAAACAGGCTTTAAATTCTTTGTAGCTGTTTGTTCTTACAGGGTTTTCAAAGTCCCTGTCATTAGCGAGTGATAACTGTAAGCCTATACTTAGGGGTGTCTCCAGTAATTGTATTTTTTTCCAGTCAGATTACTGAAATTCTCCCCATAATGTCTCAGAATCCTAGGCCTTCGGCTTTAAAAATGTGTAAAATGTAGTTTCAAAATGTCCATCACGGACGATCACTCGCTCTGTGTGTATTGCTTAGGGGCAAAACATTTACAGGAATCATGTAGCGTATGTCACGCTTTTTCCTCAAGGGTCCTCCAGGAGAGGAAAAATAAATTAATTCTTAAGGGATTAATTAAACCTTCTTTTGAAGAAGCCTTGGCTTCCTCTCCTTCTCCGGCCAAAGAAAAGGCGTCGGTTCCGACCAGTCCGTCGGATCCGACCGCTAAGAAACATAGGCAGGCCTCTCCTTCGGCTCCAAGGACTTCGGAGCCGAGGTCGGAACGGTCTGCCTCGATGCCACCAGTATCGACTCCTCTGGCTTCGGAGCCGATGGCTGGGGCATCGAGGCGGGTCACCTTCGGCTCCACTGCTCGGAGCCGACAAAGGGTCGCCCGCCAGACACTTCCTCCTCGGCGAAGTCCACCTCGGCACCGATGGAATCTGGTGTGTATTCCTCGGCGCCGATACTCATCGAGTCGCCGAGCGGTCCCCTAGCCCTTTGGGGCCGTTGGAGAGGCCGTCTCGAACCCGTTCTGTTTCCTCTCGGTCTTCGAGGATGTCAGATTCTGATATAGACAGGGTGCTCCAAAGACTGTTCCAGTCCCCAGTCTTCCAAAAATTTGTTTCGTTCCGACCCAGTTGGCTTCGAACCGATGACCTTGGCCCACCCATTGCCATTCCTCCTCCGACTGCTTGGCTCCGTCGGAGCAGGTGCTGTTGGAGCCGGTGGAGATCTCAGGGTCGGCACCGACCCTTACTTCCAACCCGGCCTTCGGGTCCGAGTTTGGTACGCGGACTTCTTCGGCTGGACCCGGGGTGATGTTTGGGACCTATGCTTGGTTCCGAGCCTCCCCTCGGTGCTTGACTGCGGGACTTCCGTCGGCTATCACGGCTCGGGACCGGACACTCCCAGGATTCTGGGGTCCGGCTTTCAGAGCCATGAGGAGTGCCTTGGCCAAGTCCTCTTGCCATCTCCCGGCTTTACCGGCACCTTCCCTAGGCGTGGAGACTGGGTCTTTGGCAGTTCCCTGTCCGTAGTCAGCGGAGCCCGGGCCTGAGGTTACCCCAGTGGGGTTCCCCTCCTCCTGAGGGTTCTTCTGAGTTGTCTTCGAGGAACCCCAAGGAAGAGATCGTGCAAGAGGAAGCACGTGGACTCCCCCGAGTCTATTACTTCAGACACTGATCTGGATGATGCAGAGGGGTCCCCGAAGTCGTCCTCGGATGATGTCTCATTTGCAGACATCTTAGAGATCCTCAAACAACGAGGCGGCTGGATATCCAAACCCCTCTGCTGACGAGTCAGTGCTCCTCAAGGCCTTTGGGGCTCAGCCCTCCGCCTCCTGGGTGTCTCCGCCCTTCGACGAGCTTCTGGATTTAGTTTGTCGAAGGGCGTGGGAACATCCAGATACCGTGGAACCAGTCCCTTCTCGTCCAAATAAATTTTTGTCTGCTCCCCGGGAGAAGGAGTTGCTCACTAAAGGCGTGGCTGTAGATGCCATGGTGGTGGCATCTGCTACACAACAGGGCGTGGGAGAGGCTTCAACGTCCGTCCATCCTCCTAATAAGATGGCTAGGAGTATGGACAGGTAATGCGGCGCACCCTGACTTCAGCGGCCTTTACGTTAAGGTCTCTGAATTATTTGGCACATTTTACCAGGCTTCAGAGGGATCTGGTCAAGGAGTTGTCAGATTCCCTCTCGGGTAACCTACCTGAGCAGCTAGCCCAGTCGGTTAGCTCTCAGTTGGCTATCCTTACGTCAATTTCTAACTCGTCCATGAGGCTCATTTCCTATGCGGCGAAGGCGGGTAGAGCGGCAGGCACAGGCGTGGCTCTGAGACAAGCCTGGCTCCGCTTGTGTCAGTTCGGAGGCCTTCAAGTCTTCCTTCGCCGACGCTCCCTTTGATGGGTCCTCCTTGTTTGGACCCAAGGTTAAAGACACCCTTACCGCTGTGAGCAAGAGGGAAAAACTTTATCTGCCGTGGGTGCCGTTATTCCACTCCCTTCGGCCTTACCCCAAGGCTAAAGGAGGGAAAATGTGGTTCCGCAAATCTCAAAGTTTTTCTCTCAACAGCAGGAAGATTCCCCTTCCAGAGGCAGAGGACGGGAAATTTTTCAGGGAGCGCCGTCCCAGAGGCGGCAGAGGCCCGCAATTCTGGAGACCGCGAGTCCTTTCGTGGCTCTTCAGCCTCCCACACGTCATGAGGGATTGCCCGGCTGTGCTGCTCGAGCCAGTCGGGTGTCGTTGCCAAGCACCTAAAAGCCTGGGAGTCAATCACTCAGGACAGATGGGTGCTTCGGATCATTGCCGGAGGTTACACCATCCCATTCACATACTCCCCCACTGTCCAAAAGAATCCCGGACCCACCACCCAGTCAAAGGGAAATGGCAGCCGCAGAAGCTTTAAAGCTGCTAGAAAAAGGAGTCATCCAACCGGTCCCCACAGACCAGATCGGATCAGGAAATTACTCCAGGTTCTTTTAGTGCCAAAAAGACAGGGGACCTGAGACCAATATTGGATCTCAGCAGACTGAACCAATCCGTCCACGAAATCCAAATTCGAATGGTCACGTTACAATCCATTCTCGCACTGTTGGAGAAGGATGTTTGGATGTGCTCCATAGACCTCAAGGGCGCCTATTATCACATACCGATACATCAGGCGTCCAGGAGGTATCTGCGCTTCAGCCTGGGAGTCAGTCATTACCAATTTTGCGCTCTGCCCTTTGGTCTCACCACAGCCCCCAGGGTGTTCACCAAGTGTTTGGCAGTAGTGACGGCTCACCTGAGAAGTCTTGGATTCCAAGTGTTTCCCTATCTGGACGACTGGCTCCTGACTGCCACCACCAGGCATCTACTAATGGACAACCTCAAAGCCACCATCTCCTGGGTGTTACCCTGGGATTACATTCAATTGGTCAAAGTGTGTCTTGCTGCCCTCTCAGCATAAGGTTCATAGGAGCAGAGATAGACTCAAGATTGATCACAGCGTCTTTCTTCCTGCCGAAAGGATCCAAACTTTACAGGGCCAAGTTCAAGCTCTAATCTCGAGATCCAAAGCCCCAGCCAGGATGGTTCTACAAGTTCTAGGCTCAATGTCTGCCACGGTTCTTTTAGTTCCTCTGGCAAGATTGCACATGAGGATTCTTCAGTGGCTATTGTCAACACAATGGTCCTTTCAGGATCTTCCCCTCAATCATCACATCATGATTACGGAAATATGCAAAAGGGACCTTCGCTGGTGGCTTCAGACATCCAATTTGGATCAAGGAAACCCCTTTGTTCTTCCCTCTCCAGTGGTTACCCTGACGACAGATGCCTCCCAGATAGGGTGGGGGCCATTGTCTGGGCAGGCTAGTTCAGGGCTCCTGGCTTCCAGACGAAGCTCTTCTCCACATCAACGTGTTGGAGATGAGGGCTGTACTTCTATCCCTACAGGCCTTACACGAGTTTCTTCCTCAGGGCATCATCGCCATCCACACAGACAACATGTCGGTGGTCTGGTATCTGAACAAACAAGGAGGGACCAGATCGTACCCCTTTGCAGAGAGGCCATGAGAGTGTGGGAATGCTGTAGCTACCAACCGCTTCTTGGTAGCGACCCACATCCCGGAAGGTCAAATATATTGGCAGACAAATTGAGCAGGACAATTCTCTCTCCTCACGAGTGGTCTCTAAACCACACAGTAGCAGCTCAGGTTTTCAGGAGATGGGGGCCGTGCTGCGACCTATTTGCAACTCCACTAAACACCAAGTGCCAAAGGTTCTTCTCCTTGATCCCACATCAGGGGTACCAGCTATGGATGCTCTAGCACAACCTTGGCCAACAGGGCTACTTTATGCCTTTCCTCCAATTCCACTTCTCCCCAAAGTTATTCAAAAGCTTCTCAATTGGGGTCCTCAATGATACTGATTGCCCCATACTGGCCTCGTCAGGTATGGTTTCCTTACCTGAAGAAGCATGCGTGGACGATCCGTGGACTTTAGACCTAATTCGGCCTTGCTAATCCATCAGTTGGGACATCGGCATCAGTCCCTTCAATCTTTGAAATTGACAGCTTGGCTCCTCCACTTCCGACTTTAGTTAGAAAGCACACATTAGACCCGGAAGTTGTTCACATTTTATCTTCGCCCACAAACCCACCACTAACAAATTGTACCTCAGTAAGTGGAAGAGGTTTGCTATCTGGGCTCAACTCAAGGGCTTAGACCCTATCTCTGCTCCTGTCCCAGAGGTTTTGAAATTCTTAACATCCCTGTTTAATCAAGGATCTTCTGTCTCAACTATTAAAGTCCAACTAGCGGCTATCTCTAAATTCCACGAATCCATGGATCCTCCTTTGATGAGCAACAGACTATGCAAAACTTTCATTAAAGGTGCGAGCCTATTAAGACCCCCAATTTTTCATCCTGCACCTCCGTGGGATCTTGATTTGGTGCTTCGTGCATTAACATCTTCCCCTTCGAACCGGCTGCTACATGTGAGTTAAAATATCTGTCTTGGAAAACTGCCTTCTTAGTTGCAATTACTTCTGCAAGAAGGGTTTCAGAGCTTCAAGCCCTGTCTATTAAGCCACCGTACTTGATTTTCCACAAGGATAGAGTTTCACTTAGGCCAAATCCATCCTTTGTCCCAAAGGTCTGTTCTAGTTTCTGTCTCCAACAATCTCTGGAGCTACCAGTTTTCTTCCCAAAATTCTCCAATGAAGCAGAATACACTCTCCATAAATTGGATGTTCACAGGCAATTACGCTTCTATTTAGACAGGACTCAGCAACTTCGTAAGTCAGACCAGTTGTTTGTGTCCTTCTCAGATAATAAATTGGGCCAAACCATCACAAAAGCTACTATCTCCAAATGGATCAGAGATTGTATAACTCAGGCTTATTCTTCTTCGAATAAGCAACTTACAACATCCATCAAAGCTCATTCTACCAGGGCTATGGCTACTTCTATAGCTTTTCATTCCAAGCTCGCTATATCGGAAATTTGTGCTGCGGCTACTTGGTCCAATCCGCACACTTTCATTTCCCACTACAAATTGGATGTGGCATCTAGAGGACGAGCTTCATTTGGTTCCACGGTACTCAGGAGTGTTTTCCAGTGAGCCACCCAGGATTCAGGTGCTAGGGCGCTGTCCCATCAGTCAGAATGTAGGCGAGATAGGATCACATAACATCTTTTAGTTATGTACTCACCATAACTTCAGATGTTTGGGATCCATCTCGCCACATTCCTAAAACCACCCTCCTTCCCCTGCCTTGGAGATCAGAAGAGATTGAACGGTTTTGAGTTCTACTGTTTATCTTGTTTCATCTGACGATGTTATATAAGCAAGGCGTGCATGTGTGCATGTATGCGGACAAACTAGATCTGGGGGACTGGTAGTGGTGCATCCTGGGATATAGTAAGCTCAGCCAATAAGAGACTTCGCTCTTTGGCATAAGCGTGCCGAGTCGGAGCCGAGGGATCGGCTCCGAACCCATCAGTCAGAATGTAGGCGAGATGGATCCCAAACATCTGAAGTTATGGTGAGTACATAACTAAAAGTTTTACTTAGCTAGAGATGCTCTCTTGCAAAACTGTTTCTAATTATTCAAGCCTTGGCAGTAGCCTGTTTGTTTCATGTTTGTTTCTACAAATCTTTTCCCCTCCACTGGTAATTATTTTCATATGGTCTGTATTCATGTAGGTACACTTTTATAATTATACAGATTTTCCCCCATTTTGCAGCACAGCATTGCTTTGGACAGTTGTGCATTGCAAAGAAACATGTTGAGTAGCAAATCTCTGCAGCTTTGGGCATGAATCTAATCACTGTTCTAAAAGTATTTTCTCATTAGCTGATGCTGCATGTGGTCCTTCAGAAATCACACCATAGCTATCTGTGTAATACTGATTCTATCCTACTGAATTTCTTTTCTCACTTTTTCTACCATTCGTTGTGGTAAAATGTTTTGAGCTTTCACACCTTTCCTGAATGTTTGTCTGAAGTACAGTTAGTTTACACTGACCTAGCATTTGAAAGTTGAGGTAAATGCAGTCTACATTTCCCAATATACTTTTCAGTACCATTTCCAGTATATTACAGTGGGTAATTAGAGGGGGTACTTTTTTACTAAGGCAGTAAGAATTAAGTTCCGCAACCAAAATGTCATACCCTCGATTACCCTATATTTTCACAAGTTATAGTTGCTATTCTTCTATCTATGCATGTAACACAGAATCTGTTTATATCCATGTGGTTTGAAAATAGCCTCTACATGTTTTACTGACAGAGTTGCAGTTCAAGGCATTCTTGAATATCTATAAATTCTGTATTTACTACAGATGTGATATACAGGTCTTTTACTGAAAACATGTATGCAGTGCACATAACTATTTTAGAAGTATACATCAAGGTTACTACTATAATTGTCTTCATTTCTCCAAGGGTTCCCTGTTGTGGCTGAATTGCATTGCTGACCAGACTACTTACCCAGTTACCAATACGGAGATAAATCCCACAACTAAGCAAATGAGTGTCTGAGTACATGTTTATTTTGGTTTACTATCAGATGGTCGACATTGCTGTGGCCGAAAGTGCAAATATCCGAAAAAATTATTCGGAAAGCACAACATCGACCACAATAAATGTTGAACAGAGCATTTCAGTGAAGTCGAATGTCGAAACATTCATCTTCACTGAAACGTTCCGAACACCTAACCAATTTTCACACCCCCCTACTTTATATATTCTAACTCCGAGATCGCACTGCAGTGAAGGAAAGGGTACATTTCCAGATCCCCACTGTAGTGCGATCTGCACTGCAATGTCGGAGCTGACAATAGTGGCCGTTCGCCCTTGTTATCTTCAACAATGTGGTGACCATCAAAACATTTCCGGGAAATTAATTTCGAACATATTTCGATCGTCTAAATGATGATCGAATATGTGATTGTAAACAGTTTATTTTATGTATGTATGTAATATATATACAATGAAAAAAGTAATGTAGTTCCTGGTACCCAAAGAACAGCACTGTAGAAAGTAGATTCAAGTCCCTGGGGATTGGGTAATTTTCCCTTTTCCTTACTGTAGTACAGTCTCAGAGTTGGAATATATAATTAACGCGGTTGTGGGGTGCAGGGGGGCTTGCCTGCAAAACATTTGTAGGACATCACTGGACATCAAGGTAAGTTGGGTAATGTCGATAATGTTGAATTTGAATTATCAACATTACCACTTTCGTTGTTGTGAGTGACCCGTTTTCATTGTTTTTTCACTTTCTGCCTTTTTTTTGTTATTACTCTAAGAACGGTCTTTCAGAATTTTGAGAGTAAACAAACACAGACACACACACACACACACATATATATATATATATATATATGTGTGTGTGTGTGTGTGTGTGTTTGTGCGTATGGAATTTGATACATTCTGGTATAATCAATAAGCTATGCAAACTAAATGTAAACTCTCAGGTTACCTGCTAGATGACAAACTGACAGACTAAGTAATGGTCATACACAAGTCTATTAGAGGGGAGGCATGCTCTCTTCAAAAAAGTGTATTCACCTGTGATATCCCCCCGTAATCAATTTCAAGCACCGCTTGTCTTTGGTATTTACTTTACCACTGTCAAAGCTGACATCAAGAACTTGTAGTGTCGCTAGCTCACTGTCTCACTTCCACATTTTTCAGAAGGAACTAGAATGCACCAATAAGTGGTGCCTGGAGCACATGCTAAAACTATATGCCAAGAAATGCACCACTAGCACTATGTCTTTATCCAAAACTGACTGCGCCATTACGGACCCGAGCACTTTCACTGACTATTAGTTATCCTTTGACAGTTATGTATCCACAAATGTTAGGAGATAGTGTGTAATGACCCCTTTGTTATGTACTTGTCTAAGCACATGACCCAGCGTGAGAGACTGCATTGTTTTCTCATTACAATAAACAAGGGTATGTATTTCTTGCAGTTTCTCTTTTCTGTTTTACTGTACACTCCAGAAAGGTAATCTCTGCCAGACCTAAATAGCCTAAACAGATCTGGTCCACTATCACCAGCTGCACATTTGCAGAACTAGTAACATCCTAAACACCTGTTCAAGAGCACTTATCTTCCACCAAAACATAAACCTCGCCTGCTGGCAAGATAGCTATATATCCCACAGAATCCCTGTTAACAGAATAGATTTTTTTGGATATAATGCAAAGTGGCTCCCTGACCCCATTTAAGCATAACCTAGATGGATGAATGGGCAATTGTAAATACAGCCTTGGTATTGTCTCTGAATCTGTCACTGAAAGGGGCATACCTCTTAACTCTCCAGATTTTTGCCTTGTAATTTTGGTCTGTTTCTCATTAAATTGTGGATGTTATGTAGTCCTATCTCACCTACATTTTTACCCATGGGTTTGGAGCCGAATATCAGCTCCGACTCGGCCGATTTTACTAGCTCAAAGTCTTTCATTGGCTGGGCTAAGCAGGTATCCCATGGCGCACTGCTCTATATCCCCAGATCTCGTTTGCCGCTCGTGTAGCTTGGACGTGGTCTCGCTTGGCTGTGGCCAAGTACCTTCTTTTTCTTGTGTTAAGAAAAGTTTGGATTTCTATCAAAAGCTATTTTCATAGCTAGTTGTCTTAAGTTTGCTTGAGTTGGTATAGTTTGTCAAAATATTGTGGTTGTGTGATTGTTGTGTGGTATCCCACTGACTGTTCCCTCGGGCTAGGCCCATTTCAGTTAGAGGGCCTAGTTCTCCTCTGTTGTCTTCTGTGTGAGTACGGTCCAGACTGTTTAACTTGGAGGTTTGGGCTTCTGTTTCCTTGTGCTTTGTCTTTTCTAGTTCAGAGTTTGTTTTTTTCTTTTTGTGTGCGTTTGGTCACTGGTTTAGTGTTGGTTACTTTAGAGCTGTTCCCGCCTTTATAGAGTGAACGCCTGTGCATTGTTTCAGACTTGGTTGCATTGTGGGCGTAGTAGTTAAGATGTCTAAAGATACCAGAAAACACAAACCTTCGGGTTTTAAGAAGTGCTCTAAATGTGGGTACAAAATGTCCATTACCGATGGGCATTCCATTTGTGTCTACTGCTTAGGAGCCATCCATCTGCAGGAATCCTGCAGTTTTTGTCATGCATTTAGCCCTAGAGTTCTCCAAGAGAGAAAGAATAAGCTAATCTTAAAGGGACTATTAAAACCCTCCTTTGAAGAGGCTATGGATTCGTCTTCCAGTGGTAAGTCAAAATCTGGCAAGTCTAAAAAGAGATCTCCGGCTCCGTCAGCCTCATCGTAGCACCCTGAGAAAATCTCAAAAACTACATCGACCTCCTCGGCTCTACTGTCCTTGGGGCCGCAGGAAGGATCGATATTGACGGAACCAGCGTCGGCTCCAATTGTATTGGAACCTCCTGGGAGCCGATCGCCCAGTCTTAGACCAGCTTAGACGGAGAGGAAATCTCATTCTCCATCCCTGTCCTCCAAATCCTCCAGAACCCTTTCGGATGTGGATGTTGATAGGGTGGTTCAGAAGCTCCTTCAGTCACCGGTTTTGGCAAAATAGTTTTCAGCTCTGACCCAGTCGGCCCCCTAGCTCCGACCCAGTCTTTGATCATTCCTCCTCCGAGCGCATCTCTGTCTTCAGAGCCGGAGTGTTCTGCGCCGCGTGATGTTTCTAGACCGGCTCCGATGCCCCATTCGGCTCTATCTGTACCGGCATCAGCTCTGACCCCGTCGGCTCCGTCCTCTGGGTTCGGGACACGGGATTCTTCGCTCTGGCCTGAGGGGGGCATCTCTGGGCTTATTTCAGTTCCGAGCCTCCCTCTCGGTGCATCGGCTCGGGGAACTCCGATTCCCATCATGGCCTCGGACACTGGTCGCTCCTCGGATTCGGGGAGGCCGGCCTTCGAGGCTATGCAGACCGCGCTGGCCAGATCGTCAGTTACATCAGGTGGGTCGGTCACTCTGTCCCCCACCACCCCAGTGAGAGCTTCTGATCACCACCTATCCATGGACAGCAGAGCACCAGGGCCTAAGGATACCCCCATGAGTGGTCCCCAAATTTCTGAGGGTCCCTCAGAGTTCGTGCCTGAGGAGCCCCCCAGAAAGAAAGCGTGCAAGAAGAAGCACATAGACTCCCAGGATGAGTCTCTCACCGCTGATACTGACTTCGAGGAATCGGAGGGGTCCCCCAAATCATCTTCTGATGATGTTTCCTTCTCCGATATCCTGGAGATACTGAAACAAAGAGGCGACTGGCCTTCCAAAGCCCCTTCCGAGGAGGAGTCAGTATTCCTTAAGGCATTTGATGCTCAGCCCTCCACCTCCTGGGTGTCTCCACCCTTCGACAAACTCCTTGACCTGATCTGTCGAAGAGTGTGGGAGAACCCTGATTCTGTGGAGCCCATGCCCAGGCGTCCCAACAAGTTTCTTTCCACCCCCCAGGGCAAAGAGTTTCTGTCTAAAGGAGTCCCTGTAGATGCCATGGTGGTGGCGGCAGCCACTCAGAAGGAAGTAGCAGAGTCTTCTTCATCCGTCCATCCTCCTAACAATGAGACTAGGACCGTGGATCGGTACGGGAAGCGTACCCTCTCGTCAGCGACTTTTACATTACAGTCCCTGAATTATCTGTCTCATTTCACTCTGCTCCAGAGAGATCTCCTCAAAGAGTTAGGGGATACTCTTGTGGGTAACATCCCTGAGGCGGTGGCTCAGACAGTTAACGCCCAGGTCTCTACCCTCAACTCCATTGTTAACTCATCCATGCGGCTCATTTCGTATGCAGCCAAGAGAGCGAGTAGGGCAGCAAGCTCAGGGGTTGCCCTTAGAAGGCAAGCCTGGCTGCGCCTGTGTCACTTTGCGGAGGCCTTCAAGTCTTCCTTCAATGACGCCCCCTTTGATGGTTCCTCTTTATTTGGGACCAAAGTGAAAGACACCCTCACCAGGTGCGAGCAAGAGGGAAAGACCCTGTCTGCTGTAGGCTTTTGTTTTTCCCTTCCTTCTAGGCCTTATCCCAAGGCCCAGTGGGGGGGGGGATGTGGTTCAAGAAATCACAGAGGTTTTTTCCTGCAGCACAAGGTGAACCCCCCCTCCAGAGGCAGGGGAGGGTTACTCAGGGAGACATCGCCCCAGAGGCAGTGGGGGCCTCCACAATTTGGGAGACCGCAACTCCTTTCGTGGCTCTCCATACTCTCGTTCCTGAGGGTGTGCCCAACTGTGCTTATCCGGAGCCAGTCGGGGGTCGAATTTCCTTTTATCCAGAAGCCTGGGAAAGCATTACCCAGGACCGATGGGTATTACGGATAATCTCCAGATGTTACCTCATTCCATTCTCATCAGAACCCCTGCCGATCAGAAAAATCCCAGACGTACCACCCAGTCAAAGGGATCAAGCAGCCTCAGAGGTCTCACAGCTGCTAGGAAAAGGAGCCATCCAGCGTGTCCCCTCAGACCAAATCGGATTAGGGACTTACTCAAGATTCTTTTTGGTGCCAAAAAGAACAGGGGACCTGAGACCCATTCTAGATCTCAGCCAACTGAACAACTACATACACAAGTCCAAGTTCTGTATGGCCACACTACAGTCGATTCTCCCATTGTTGGGAGAGGAGATATGGATGTGCTTCATCGACCTCAAGGATGCTTACTACCATGTGAAAATGCACAGGGCATCCAGGAGTCACCTACGCTTCCGGCTGGGAGCCAGTCATTTCCAGTTTCGAGCCCTGCCTTTTGATCTCACCACAGCCCCCAGGGTGTTCATCAAGTGTATGGCAGTGGTGACGGCTCACTTGAGACGTCAGGGGTTCCAGGTGTTCCCGTATCTGGATGACTGGCTCCTTACCGCTCCCACCAGGCACCAGCTAGTTCAAACCAGGGACGCTACCATCAATCTGTGTCATCAGTTGGGCATAATAATAAATTGGGAAAAATCTTCCTTATTGCCCTCGCAGCGTGTCACTTTTATAGGAGCAGAATTAGACACCATTCGAATGCGTACATATTTACCGCAGAAAAGGATCAGAGTCTTACAACAACAGGTACACATGCTGATGCCCCTGAGAACAGGCAAAGGCAAGATGGGTTCTCCAGCTCCTAGGGACCATGGCCGCAACAATCATGTTGGTCCCTCTAGCGAGATTGCACATGAGAATTCTCCAATGGCTCCTCTTTGTTCAATGGTCTCGCCAAAGACTTCCAACGTGATTGCGGACAGGCTAAGCAGAACAATTCTGATGCCTTACGAGTGGTCCCTGAATCGCCTGGTTGCAGAGCGAATCTTCAGCAGATGGGGTCAGCCTTGCTGCGACCTTTTTACCAGCCCCCTCAATGTGAAATGCAGCAACTACTTCACGCTGATCCCCCCAGAGGGGGAGTCACCCAGGGATGCTCTGGTTCACGATTGGCCCTCTGGTCTGCTTTATGCTTTCCCTCCATTTCCCCTGCTGTCAAAGGTGATTCAGAAAGCGTAATCCTTGGGGAGCAGAATCATTCTGATTGCTCCATACTGGCCTCGCCAAGTTTGGTTCCTCTTTCTTCAGCAATTCATTGTGGATACACCCTGGACCCTGGATCCTCAACCAGATTTACTGACACACATGTTGGGACAGCTCCACCCCTCCCTGATGACCCTCTGGTTGACAGCCTGCCTGCTCCACTTCCATCGTTAGTCAGACTTCATAATTCTTCACCAGAAGTGGTTCACATATTATCGTCCTCTCACAAACCATCTACTAGAAAGATTTATTCTAGCAAACAAATGGAAAAGGTTTTCTATCTGGGCACATACTAGAGGAATTGATCCTTACACAGCTCCAATAGATTCAGTACTGGAGTTTTTGTCCATGCTTTTTCATCAGGGTTCTGTATCGGCCACCATCAAAGTTCAACTGGCAGCGATCTCCAATTTCCTCGTAGCGCATGAGCCTAGTCTCATGGCGCATAGACTATGCAAGGCGTTCCTGAAGGGAACTCTGCTGCTCCGTCCCCCGGTGTCCAAACCGATCATGCCCTGGGATCTCAGTTTTGTTCTACAAGCCCTTACTTTACCACCTTTCGAGCCTGCAGCTACCTGCGAATTGAAATTCTTGACCTGGAAAACAGGCTTCTTAACCGCAATCACTTCAGCAAGGTGAGTTTCAGAAATTCAGGCCCTCTCTATCAAACCTCCATTTTTAATCTTCCATAAAGACAAGGTCTCTGTCAGACCAAACCCTTCGTTCCTTCCTAAAGTGGCCTCTGTGTCTAACCTAAATCAATCCATTGAGCTGCCTGTCTTCTTTCCCCACTTTTCCAACAAGGCAGAATTTAGATTCCACCAATTGGATGTGCATAGACAATTATGCTTCTGTCTACACCGAACAAAAGATATCAGGAACTCTGACCAGCTTTTTGTTTAAACCGAAGGGGTTCCCCGGTCTCCAGGGTCACACTGTCTAGATGGATATCTAGTTGTATCTCTTTCATCTGTCATGCAGGAGGTAAAGATCTGCCATTTCCGGTCATGGCTCACTCTTCTCGGGCTGTTTCCACTTCCACAGCCTATCAAGCCAGATTGTCAATGGATTTTATATGTGCTGCAGCTGCTTGGGCTTCTCACACATTTGTTTCTCATTACAAATTGGACGTGGTTTCCAGGGGCAGTTCTTCCTTTGGCTCCACAGTACTCAGGAGTATTTTCCTATGAGCCACCCAGGATGTAGGTGCTAGGGGCACTGTTCCACAGGTAAGAATGTAGGCGAGATAGGACTACATAACATCAAGAAGTTATGTACTCACCATAACGTTTGATGTATGTAGTCCATCTCGCCTCACATTCTTACTTACCCTCCCACTTTCCCCCTTCCTGGAGGATTTGGAGGTTAGGTTGTTACCTGCAGAGTACCCCTGTTTAGCTTATTCTTTACCTGGATGTGATGTGTGCATGGAGTATTATAAATGAGTTTCGCAGCAAACTAGATCTGGGGATATGGAGCAGTGCAGCATGGGATACCTGCTTAGCCCAGCCAATGAAAGACTTTGAGCTAGTAAAATCGGCCGCGTCGGAGCCGATATTCAGCTCCGAACCCACGGGTAAGAATGTGAGGCGAGATGGACTATATACATCGAACGTTATGGTAAGTTACATAACTTCTTGTTTTCTGGCACATCACTGGAAACTAATTGAGGGATGAAGTCAGAAAAAATGACAGACATTTGAATTTCAGACTTCATAACCCTCAGAAAAATTAGTGCTAATCTAAAATCTGTTATTCTATCTACTTCCCAAGTTTGTAAGAGCAATATTTAAAAAGTATCCCTATTTTTCAGCCTTTCTCACCCATTATTTATGTTTTTGTCTAGATTTCTTGCTCTAAGAGTTTGCCAGGTATGGGAATGGGTCTAAAACTCCATATAAATTAGTCATGGCAACGGGCACTTACAATATAGGATATTGTGGCTAGGTTACTAATGCGCCTCTGCATCAATGGCCTACTGTGAACCCCTTGAATCTATTGACCTAAATGTGCACACTTCTTTCATTTTTGGCATCACCACATGTTAACAAACCAGTGTCCTTGACCAGATCCATGAATGTTACTCACAAACCTATTAACCACTTCTGTAGATGTGCTACATGATAGCATCACATAATACAGTGTTGTGTAGTTCAGAGAAGTGACAACACCTAAAAAGATATCCTGGTGCAGTACTGTCATCTCGGAAGACTTAGCATGACAAAAATGAGCAATGTCATTTGCATAAGGCCTGCCAGTATACTTCTGGATGACCTAAACTATAGAAGCGCACCCCAGCCCCTGAATGAGAAACCGTCTACTCGCACAAAATACATTGCCTTGACAACTAGACTGCAGATCTCATGCCAGTGACGCAACATGGTTCCCAGTCATTATGTCACCTCTGGAGATGCTCTCATTGCTCTGCACTGATAATAAGCCCTAGACTGCTGCACTCAATACCCAAATGCATGAAGTGAAAACAAGGATGTGTTGCATCAGTCCAAGGATAGGACTGCCATCACCTTGTCAAATGTCCACAGCAGTATGCACAAGGTATGACCTGTGTGATGTCACATTTAGTTCTGTGCAAACGTCTGACCTAATGCTGAGGAGTAGTTAAATGTTAAGGGGTAGTAAAGCCGTAGTGACTTATTATGGAATACAGTAATATTAGGGCAGGTAGTACGATATTCATAGACTGTATAGATAGTGTTCTGTCAGTTCACTTTCCAAAATACACAAATAATTCTGCTGTTATCCTACAACATGGAATTTTACTTTTAGTGCATCTGGGTGGTGACTAGCCTGCATCACCTTCCTGTACTGTCCTTGTCTTCCACTGTGTTATCTACTCCCACATTTGTGTAACTACCTCTAAATTTAATCAATAACATGTCTTTGGCTTATATATATACAGTGTGTGTGTGTGTGTGTGTGTGTGTGTGTGTGTGTGTATATGGGTCTACCTGAGTTAGTCGACACGCCAGAAGACCGACAAGCGAATCGCGAGCCCCAGAAGATCGACACGACGGATGAAAACACTGACGCCGAGGATGCCGACATGGGAAAAGGCTGTGTAAGTATGCGGTAGTGATGGACGTTAGGGTGCGAGTAAGGTAAGTGTGGATATTGACCGTCTGTGGGGATAGGGGTGGGTTAAGTGAGTTAGGGTCAGTGCGCGGGTTAGGTAAGTGTGTGGTAGTGATTGTGTCTGGGTTAGGGGCGGGTTAAGTGAGTTAGGGTTAGGGAGCGGGTCAGGTAAGTGTGCGATAGTGATTGTGTTTGGGTTAGGGGCGGGTTAAGTGAGTTAGGTTAGGGCTTGGGTTAGCTGAGTATGCACAGTGACGGACCTTAGGGTTAGGGTTTGGGTTAGGGTTGTAGATAGTTGTGTATGTCTGGTTTAGTGTGGGTTTGTAGGGATTTTGGTGTGCTTGTGTTGTGTGCGTGGTTTTTGGACAGGGAATGTGTTTTGTTTGTTGATTGTTGTGATTGTGGTGTGTGCAGTCTGTGAGGTTTCGTGTTTGTGTACCGTCTGTTATTTCGTTGTCGGGCATGTGGGGTTTCGTGTTTTTTGCACTGTCGGTTATGTGGTTTCGGTGATTGCATTGTCGGTCTTCTGGAGTGTCGATTATGTCAGGTAGAACCGTATATATATATATATATATATATATATATATATATATATGTATGTATATATGTCTGTGTGTGTATGTATGTAAATATATATATATATATATATATATATATATATATATATATATATATATATATGCAAATCATTACACTTTTTTGCCTGAGTAGTGTCCATCCATAGGCCTATGTGTATGCATGCACATAGGCAATTTACTTGCATATGTATACATCTTATAATTAACAAACATGGTTGATAATAACCATCTATAGTCACACATACCAAAACAAAATACTTTCACATTCGCCCACAAATATGGTGTTTATGAAATTACATACTGAAGGCCACACAAATTTTCATACTCCCATGAATGTGCAACAGGTATCTCTGAATTGGATATGCCCTGCATGATAACACTAATTGCAGTTTAGACTTACACAGTGTGTTATTTTTAATTTCTTAATACCCGCCTACTGTGTTTTATGTCCTTTAAGAGT
The DNA here is from genome assembly GCF_019279795.1 of Protopterus annectens. Lineage (NCBI taxonomy): Eukaryota > Metazoa > Chordata > Ceratodontiformes > Protopteridae > Protopterus > Protopterus annectens. The sequence goes on along the minus strand of NC_056741.1, from coordinate 915,159,996 downwards.
ACCAACAATACACACAGGTTACATGGTACCTGTAAACAACCGTTTCATTGCGTGTCTTAATAAAAATTTCAAACAAATGGATTTGTGCTGTACTCTCTAAGTCTCCATAAATTTCACAATTTCTGTATTAAATCATTTACTATAATTCCATTATTCAGCTATTTGTTTATTTACATATTAACTTCAGTTTGGTAACAATGCAACTGGACTGGCCGACTCTTCCCAGTCATAACCTGACCTCCACGGTACGAGACACCAACAGAAAATGGAAAATAGAATAACGTATTATACCACTTTCTGAACGAATGTCACACAGTTTGGCAAAATGCAGAAGTGGAATTCAAGCAAGATGATAGATAAAAATATAAGAAATGGAAGTGAAGGCAAACTAAAACTATAACTTTGAAGAGCAAAATAATAAAACTGGACAGATAATATACTGTATGATGGTAGAAGATAAGGAAAATTTGGAAAAAATAAAACACCTTGTGACACCTGAAATAAGATTTTGAATTATATTAAACTAATCAGTACTGTTTATTTTTTTTAAGAAAGTCTTCACTTGTATAGAAATGACTGTTGTGGTACATTTACAAGGCAGAAGGCCATGCCTAAAAAATGTAATTTATGTGCATGCATGTAAAATGTGTAAGTGTAAATAAGATGTGTACTCGAGTGGCTTTGTTACATATACAAGAATGCATCCATTTTTATTTATTTATTTTTTTGTTTTAGGTGCAATGGTACTCCTTACACTGAGTGAATATTACAGATGTTTTGCATTGTTGTGATTGATCAGCAAATTGTTTGCAACAAAGTATCACATTTGCTCACTGTTGCAATTTACACTGTTTCACTGTACAGCTGTTACATTACATCAAAAATAGCTATGCATATCTAGATGTCATTAGTTGGAAAATAGTCAAATAAATATATACCCTGACTTTGCATGAAACCTGTGTGCTTGTTATATTTATTTTGTAAAATAAATGAAAATAGAATTTCAAATGGAATATGTCTGTCTGTTTACTTATGTATGCTTGTATGCATCTATTTGGGAATATAACTTTCAATTGTACTGGGTAATTCCACTTAAAAAAAAAAAAATGCCCAAATAGTCAATATGAATATACATGCAAAAAAAAAATCCTTTCTTATGAATCCATGGCATTTCAATTACAACTGAAGGCATACCTCTCAAACTGTAAGTATAGAGAGAAAAGTCTTGACAGAAACATTTCATTGGCTGAAGTAAATACCAAAGTCCAAGATAAAAGAGCAAGGAATAGTACCTTTACTCAAAAGCGTTAACAAGAACAATCAAGTAAAAGCAGAAGACAGAATCTATACGTTTCTGAGATGATCAAGTGCTCCCCAGTAAATACCCTCTACAATTTCTGTTCCAGCTATCACTAAAGAGAACAGGTCCTTACCACGCTCTCCACATCTAAAAAACACAGCATCAATGGACCCTAATAATATCCATGGATGCCTTTCTTAATTTCTCCAAATTTTGGGGGTTTCTAATACCATGAAAGGAATATGTCCGATTCCTAAGTGAAAGTACAATTAAAGTTCATGACATTAGTATTGTTTCAATCTTTCATGTCAGCCAGAAGTACACTTCACAACTCCTACAGTGTACCCAGAAATGACTCCTCCTGCAATTCATATGGAGTTACATGCATTGGGAACAATCCTACTTAGATAAGATCCGTTGCTCCTGCTATTGTTGGAACTGTCTGGGTATCTTTCTTCCGCATTGCTCTCATTTCTACCTGCTAATTCTGATATTTTATGACTTTGTGTCTCTCTCTGCATAAGACACTGTAGTCACTGGGTGTAGAGATTTCAATAATCAATGCTACTTTTGTCTTCTTTTCATGGACCACTATATCTGGTTTTCTTGCATCTATCTTTTTAACTGTTGGTAATGGGTAATCCCGTGTGATGTAGACTTCATAATTTTCTATGATGCTTTGTGTCTCATGTTTCCAGTGTTTTTCAGCCACTTCATTACTATAATGTTTGCACAATCCCCAGTGCAACAGTCTTGCCACATTATTGTGCCTTTCAGCATACAGTCTTTCTGCCATTACTATGTCACAACCACCAACTAGATGTGCAACTGTTTCCATTTCTGTTTTACAAAACCTACATTTCTCCCACATGTTCAATGGACTTTGTAAAGCAATATGTAGATAGCCCACTATCTGGGGCCGCCAGTATTAACCTTTTATGTTTTGGTATGAATTTACCTCTCCTTAACCATTCCTGCTTCGATCCAGAAGTTTTCTATACTTGCAACTATATTTATGCATTTTCCACATTTCTTGCCTTCTCGTCTGGTCCTTCACCTTATATAGTTTCTTTTGGTTCTTGGCATATTCTGCTGCTGCCTGATTTCTGTCTACATCTGGTTTAATTTCAATTCCTGCTTGACGCCGATATGGTTCTGCTAGACTAAGCAGGGAAGTCATCTTAGATTTATTCTCCTCATGATGTCCTTCAAGAATGCAACTGCAGTCCTGACATATGGGTTGTCTTGCCTCAGGCAGCCCTTCGGTCGGCCGGATTCCAAAGTCTGGGTCCGGCGTCGGCTGATGTCACCTCCTCCCCGACGTCAGAGCGGCTGGGGTATAAAAGCATCAGCTGACGCCATCTTCTTCAGTCTTTCTTGTCGCGCGGTGCCCGAAGCAGAAGCAGATCGCAAGTGCCAGTCAGCCAGCTCCTGTGTTTTCAGTTACCGAAGTCATCAAAAAGCTAAGTACCACGTTGGGGAACCTTTTCTTGCCTCAGCCGATGTCAGATAAAACTGCAAAAGTTAATAACTGTTTGTCTTGTGGTAAACAAATACCTCATAAGGACTTCCATTCTTACTGCCTTCCCTGCCTTGGCCCAGACCACGACGTCTCTGCCTGTGCTTGCTTCAATAAGCGCACACTCAGGCGCCGGGCAGAATTTGCCGAAGACTTTTTTGGAGAAAATTACTCCTATATCATGCCGTCGGAACAACCGACAACACATATTTCCAAAAAACGGAAGGACCGGGAACGACATTCTCGGCCCGCAACTTCCACCGACACCACGCCAAAACCTACCGCGAGTGCATCGGTCTCTTCGGAGGCGGTAATTCGACCGCTTGAGACTGACGACACCGCTCACTTTGGTCCCAGAGGCTACCCTGGTGCTGGTTGTTGATTTTCCTCCTGAATCCGAAGCCCAAGATTTGCCTGACACCATACCGGTGGACAAAGTTACTCCAGCACGTGGGGCTGCTAGGCCTCCGGTGTCTATGTCCATCAAGGCCCACACACATGCTAAGGCTGCCAGCCAGGCTAAGTCTCACCCTCCTAAATCTTTTAGCCAGGGTCCCACTTCTGATAAACAGATCATGACTTTAGCTGCAGATCTAATTTCTTTAATCAGGGGCTCTCAGGCTCATCCTGACAGAGGTTCTCACCCGCCTACAGACAAAAGGCCTAGGGTTGAGCAGACAGATACCTTTTCCTCAGATGAAGCTTCTGGTGACTCAGGCCATTCAGATTCCCAGGAAGAATCCTTCCAGGCTTACGAGGATTCTGATGCTGATGACTCCATTCCCTCTGCCTCTCCTCCTGAGGATATTTCTTTCGGGGAAATTCTCCACTCCATGAGAGAGCATTTTCAGTGGCAGGGCCAGGATTTCTCTGACTCCAGGAAAAGGCTTCGTACTTTCCTTAAGTTATCCCAGCACAGGCCTTTAGCCATTCCACCAGTGTTAGATGTATTGGATGATGTGTACTCAGACTCGAGTGCTTTTCCTGATTCTCTTCCTCCTGCTCCTGTCAAGCCAGACAGATATTACAGGGTTCCTGAAACTCATAAACATCTCTTTAAGGCCCATTCTGTTGATCTAGAAACTATTTCCCAGGGGCCTAAAGGAGTAGCCACTGCCACGGCCAAAAATCCTTTGCCCGCAGACAGGGAATCTAGATCCCTCGAGAGGTGGGGCAAAAAAGTTTATACCTCAACCACCCTTGCCATGAGGGCTCTTAACTGTCTTTTTCATATGTTTCTGTATCAGGATTTCCTGATGGATGATTTGCAGAAAAAGTTAGCCTCTCCTGAGCCTTTAGATAGAAAGGCCTTGCAGGATTTGGTTCATAATTCCCAGCAGGTTAGCAATCATTTTCTTCAGTGTGGTTATGATGCATTGGAAGCTTCATGTAGGGCAGCTATGACAGGGGGCCGTCATACGTAGACATGCTTGGTTGAAATTACATGCTTTGCCAGATCATGTTAAAGTAAAGCTTCTAGATGCACCTCTGGAAAAACACAAGCTATTTGGTGCTAATGCACAGGATGTGTTGAACTCAATTGAGGAAAAGGCTAAATCAGTACAAACAGTCAAAGATTTCCTCCAGGTTCAGCCACCAAGGTTCAGCAGGAATTGGCCTTCGAAGAATTGGTCCTTTCCAGACACTGACAAGTTCCAAAGGGGAAACAACAGGCGTGCTCGAGGTAGAGGGCAATACCGAGGCTCCTACAGGGGCTGCCAGTGGCAACCAAATAATCAGAGAAGTGGCGCAGGGACTTCCACTGCTCCACAGGGACAATCACAATGACTTGACTTTGACACCGCCAACCAAGGTTCAAAGAGAAGCTCCCTTAGGCGGAAAATTATCCTTATTTTCAAAAAATTGGCACGTTCTAACAAAGGACAAATGGATTCTGGACATAATAGACAAAGGTTACAGGTTCCACTTCCATACCTTACCAACGAGACAAGGCATGCCAAATCTGCCACAAAATCAAAGGGCAGAGGCACTCATACAAGTTTCAAAGCTGCTACAAATCAAAGCAATAGAAAAGGTTCCTTCTCAGGAACAAGGCCAGGGATTCTACTCAAGACTGTTCCTTGTTCCAAGAAAAGAAAAGCAATGGAGACCTATACTGGACTTGTCCGCTCTAAACACTTTTCTCATTGTGCCAAAATTCAAAATGCTGACGTTACAGCAACTTCTTCCCATGCTGGGCAAGGGGTCTTGGCTGGTTACTCTGGACCTCAAGGAGGCATACCTGCATGTCCCAATCAGACACAGCTGCAAAAGATACCTCAGATTTCTTGCAGGGTCAGAGCATTATCAATTCTCAGCATTGCCTTTTGGCTTATCTACTGCCCAGAGTATTCACGAAATGCCTGGCATCAGTAATTGCACACTGCAGACTCCAGGGGATACAAATATACCCTTACCTGGACGACTGCCTTATACAAGCGGACAGCAAGCAAGCCTTGATAAGAAACTTGAACTATGTCATTCACTTACTACAGGCTTTGGGATACACAGTCAACATTCAAAAATCAAGACTACTGCCATCCCAACAAATAATTTTTCTAGGAGCCAAACTGGACACAAACTCGCAAATGGCTTTCCTCACAGAAGAAAAACAAAAACAATTACCAGATTACTTCAAAAGCCTAGCAAAGCACACCCAGATGACTGCAAGGAAAATCCTGCAGGCCCTGGGTTTCATGGCATCTTGCATTCTTCTCATTCCACTGGCAAGACTACACATGAGAAAATTACAATGGTACCTAAAAAGTTTATGGTCTCAACACAGCCACAACTTAGAAGCAATTATTCCACTCATTCCATGTCTGAAAAAGGAATTGTTGTGGTGGGCTCAAGCAAGCCAGCTAAACATAGGCATGTCTTTCAGCAAACCTCAAACAAGCCAAACCATTACAACGGACGCCTCAGATCATGGATGGGGGGCGCACATGGAGGGTAGATGCATTCAAGGGCGATGGACACCCTGGGAAGTGCATCTACACATCAATCAAAAAGAGATGTTGGCAGTGATTCATGCAATCGAGGCCTTCGGAAAATTTCTTCAGCAAGGTCATCTGCTAATAAAGACAGACAACACCACTGTTATGTGGTACATAACAAACAGGGAGGCACTCATTCTTACCCCCTCTGCAGACTAACAATGACTCTTTGGGAAAAGTCCCTGAAACTGAACATACAGTTGCAATCCCAGTTTGTTCCAGGCAAGGACAATGTTCTGGCGGACAGTCTAAGCAGAAATATCTTGGATCGGCACGAATGGATGTTGCATCCAGACATTTTTTCACAAATAACTCTTGCATGGGGGAGGCCGGACATAGATCTCTTTGCCTCACACCTCAATCATCATCTGAAGAAGTTCTGCTTGAGGACACACCATCCTCAAGCCCGGAGAATGGATGCTCTCCTTCAGCTGGAACTCTCTAACAATCTATGCATTTCCACCTCTACCATTAATGACGAAGGTGTTACTGAAGATAAAAGCAGAACAACCGAAAGGCATTTTGATAGCTCCAGACTGGCCAGGACAGCACTGGTATCCATTACTAAGGAGCATAACTCGCACCAAGCCGTGGCCCCTGCCTCAATGGCCTCTGCTTCTGACTCAGCACAATTACAGGACGGTTCATCCCAACCTGCAGACATTGCAGCTGACAGCTTGGAGGGTTCCATGACTTCTCCCCATATCTCTCTCTCCAAGAAAGTTCAAGAGATCTTACTGGAAGCACGCAGACCTTCCACCAGAAAAACGTATTCAGCCAAATGGAAGAGATTCAACACCTGGAATGCCAACAAGGGTCAGGATGCATCAGTAATGAGCATTCCACAGATACTAGAATACTTGGCAGAAATGCTACATAATGGCCTCTCATATTCTTCCATAAAAATGCACGCTTCAGCAATTTCAGCAAAATACAACAGTGATCCACCTGTGTTTTCACATCCTTTGCTAAGACAGTTTCTAAGAGGGATAAAGAATATCAAACCTCCAAGAAAACCACCAGTGCCTGTGTGGGACCTCAATTTCGTGTTGGAAAAACTAACCCTTCCTCCTTTTGAGCCAGCAGCATCTTCAGAATTGCAATTTCTCTCCTGGAAAACAGTTTTCCTGTTGGCAATTACCTCAGCAAGAAGAGTCTCGGAAATACAGGCCCTCATGGCAGTACCTGCATTTCTCATTTTTCATCAGGACAGAGTTTCTTTAAGAACCAATCCTTCATTCATGCCAAAAGTGATATCGAGGGTGTCTCTAAATCAAACAATTCATCTGCCTACCTTTTTCCCAACCCTCAAAATAAAGGAGAAAAGTTGTTGCACACTTTGGACATACACAGACAACTACGCTGCTACTTGGACAGAACAAAAGCCAACAGAAAGTCTGACCAACTATTTGTAGCTTACGCTGCTGGAGTACAAGGAAAGGCAATTTCCAAACAAACAATTTCAAAATGGATTGGACACTGCATCAGATTCTGTTACTCTTTCCATGGAAAGGGTGTGCCAGCCAATATCAGGCCACACTCCACCAGAGCTATAGCCACCTCCACAGTCTTTCTAAGAGGGGTGGCTACAAAGGACATTCTAGAAGCTGCTACATGGAGCTCCGTGCATACATTTTCCAAACACTACAACCTGCCTTTATATTCCAGATCCCGAGCAGGCTTTGCTTCGGCAGTCCTGCAGGGCATTTTAGCTACACCATCTCTATCTTAGATCCTACCACCCCCAGTTTGGCTATGGTATTCAACCCATATGTCAGGACTGCAGTTGCATTCTTGAAGGACATCGTACAGTTTTGTACCTACCATAAATGTAGATGTCCGATAGATATGCAACTGCAGTCAGGTTTTCCCTCCCTCCTACCCTCTGTAAATTCTCTTTATTGGGTCCACTCCTCATTCTCAGCATTGCCTTTTGGCTTATCTACTGCCCAGAGTATTCACGAAATGCCTGGCATCAGTAATTGCACACTGCAGACTCCAGGGATACAAATATACCCTTACCTGGACGACTGCCTTATACAAGCGGACAGCAAGCAAGCCTTGATAAGAAACTTGAACTATGTCATTCACTTACTACAGGCTTTGGGATACACAGTCAACATTCAAAAATCAAGACTACTGCCATCCCAACAAATAATTTTTCTAGGAGCCAAACTGGACACAAACTCGCAAATGGCTTTCCTCACAGAAGAAAAACAAAAAACAATTACCAGATTACTTCAAAAGCCTAGCAAAGCACACCCAGATGACTGCAAGGAAAATCCTGCAGGCCCTGGGTTTCATGGCATCTTGCATTCTTCTCATTCCACTGGCAAGACTACACATGAGAAAATTACAATGGTACCTAAAAAGTTTATGGTCTCAACACAGCCACAACTTAGAAACAATTATTCCACTCATTCCATGTCTGCAAAAGGAATTTTTGTGGTGGGCTCAAGCAAGCCAGCTAAACATAGGCATGTCTTTCAGCAAACCTCAAACAAGCCAAACCATTACAATGGACGCCTCAGATCATGGATGGGGGGGCGCACATGGAGGGCAGATGCATTCAAGGGCGATGGACACCCTGGGAAGTGCATCTACACATCAATCAAAAAGAGATGTTGGCAGTGATTCATGCAATCGAGGCCTTCGGAAAATTTCTTCAGCAAGGTCATCTGCTAATAAAGACAGACAACACCACTGTTATGTGGTACATAACAAACAGGGAGGCACTCATTCTTACCCCCTCTGCAGACTAACAATGACTCTTTGGGAAAAGTCCCTGAAACTGAACATACAGTTGCAATCCCAGTTTGTTCCAGGCAAGGACAATGTTCTGGCGGACAGTCTAAGCAGAAATATCTTGGATCGGCACGAATGGATGTTGCATCCAGACATTTTTTCACAAATAACTCTTGCATGGGGGAGGCCGGACATAGATCTCTTTGCCTCACACCTCAATCATCATCTGAAGAAGTTCTGCTTGAGGACACACCATCCTCAAGCCCGGAGAATGGATGCTCCCTCCTTCAGCTGGAACTCTCTAACAATCTATGCATTTCCACCTCTACCATTAATGACGAAGGTGTTACTGAAGATAAAAGCAGAACAACCGAAAGGCATTTTGATAGCTCCAGACTGGCCAGGACAGCACTGGTATCCATTACTAAGGAGCATAACTCGCACCAAGCCGTGGCCCCTGCCTCAATGGCCTCTGCTTCTGACTCAGCACAATTACAGGACGGTTCATCCCAACCTGCAGACATTGCAGCTGACAGCTTGGAGGGTTCCATGACTTCTCCCCATATCTCTCTCTCCAAGAAAGTTCAAGAGATCTTACTGGAAGCACGCAGACCTTCCACCAGAAAAACGTATTCAGCCAAATGGAAGAGATTCAACACCTGGAATGCCAACAAGGGTCAGGATGCATCAGTAATGAGCATCCCACAGATACTAGAATACTTGGCAGAAATGCTACATAATGGCCTCTCATATTCTTCCATAAAAATGCACACTTCAGCAATTTCAGCAAAATACAACAGTGATCCACCTGTGTTTTCACATCCTTTGCTAAGACAGTTTCTAAGAGGGATAAAGAATATCAAACCTCCAAGAAAACCACCAGTGCCTGTGTGGGACCTCAATTTCGTGTTGGAAAAACTAACCCTTCCTCCTTTTGAGCCAGCAGCATCTTCAGAATTGCAATTTCTCTCCTGGAAAACAGTTTTCCTGTTGGCAATTACCTCAGCAAGAAGAGTCTCGGAAATACAGGCCCTCATGGCAGTACCTGCATTTCTCATTTTTCATCAGGACAGAGTTTCTTTAAGAACCAATCCTTCATTCATGGCAAAAGTGATATCGAGGGTGTCTCTAAATCAAACAATTCATCTGCCTACCTTTTTCCCAACCCTCAAAATAAAGGAGAAAAGTTGTTGCACACTTTGGACATACACAGACAACTACGCTGCTACTTGGACAGAACAAAAGCCAACAGAAAGTCTGACCAACTATTTGTAGCTTACGTTGCTGGAGTACAAGGAAAGGCAATTTCCAAACAAACAATTTCAAAATGGATTGGACACTGCATCAGATTCTGTTACTCTTTCCATGGAAAGGGTGTGCCAGCCAATATCAGGCCACACTCCACCAGAGCTATAGCCACCTCCACAGTCTTTCTAAGAGGGGTGGCTACAAAGGACATTCTAGAAGCTGCTACATGGAGCTCCGTGCATACATTTTCCAAACACTACAACCTGCCTTTATATTCCAGATCCCGAGCAGGCTTTGGTTCGGCAGTCCTGCAGGGCATTTTAGCTACACCATCTCTATCTTAGATCCTACCACCCCCAGTTTGGCTATGGTATTCAACCCATATGTCAGGACTGCAGTTGCATTCTTGAAGGACATAGTACAGTTTTGTACCTACCATAAATGTAGATGTCCGATAGATATGCAACTGCAGTCAGGTTTTCCCTCCCTCCTACCCCTCTGTAAATTCTCTTTATTGGGTCCACTCCCCTCATTCTATTAGCTGGGGATATCTGTTATGGTGTATCTGTTTATTACAGTTGTGCATGTCTGGAATGTTTTTTATCCAGTCTCTTAAATTTAGCCTTCCTTGGAGGGCACCTGGCATCTGGGGCAAGAAACACTGAAGAAGATGGCATTGGCTGATGCTTTTATACCCCAGCCGCTCTGACGTCGGGGAGGAGGCGACATCAGCCGACACCGGACCCAGACTTTGGAATCCGGCCGACCGAAGGGCTGCCTGAGGCAGGACAACCCATATGTCAGGACTGCAGTTGCATATCTATCGGACATCTACATTTAAAGTAGGTACAAAACTGTACTTTTCTAAACTTTCACTATGTTTGGGTCTTGTGAGGTAAGCAGATATGTATGCAGTCCCACAATTGCAGATCTAGACATGTAATCATTTTCAAGGAGGCCCATACCTCCTTCAGAGCGGGGAATATATAATCACATCCTTGTCCCAAACTAATGTTTTCTTGGTGCTGCAATTTTCCTGCTTTAAAAGTTGCTTTTGCACATTTATCAAGACCAAATGACATTCTTATATCATCTAAAAAAAAGTTTTGACAACTTGCAGTTGTGCTTTCAGTTCCTTATCTGATGAGCTATTATACCATTTTAAATCATTGACAGAGAACATGACAAGTCTTTACACTTTTTCTAGGACCCAAATTATAGCCATGGCCTAAGCTGTTAAGAACATAACTCGGTGTGTTAAGGGCAAGACAGAACAGCAGTGGTGACAGAGAGTCACTCTGGAATATCCCCCTTTGAATTTGCCACCTGTATTGCTTGAAACATGACCTCTCAAGCCCATTAGAATCTCTGTTCAACCATAGCCTCCAGACAGGCTTTGTCTCTATGGAATGGAGGACTGGAACTGTCATTCTACTACACAAAGGTGAACTGTTAACTGTCCCAGGCAACTACAGACCCATAAGTTTGTTTAATCTTACATGTATGATCATGAATAGAGTTATCATAGACCTGATGAACAGAGACATAGGAAATCTGAAGAAAAACTGGACCTATCGCTGTTTGGTTTTGTCAAAGACAGTTATGCCTACTAAACCTGGTAAACATGTTTGAGAAGGTCACTAGAACCATGGATGAGGGCAAAATAGTGCAAAATGCCTACCTTAACCAGCACAGGCAATTGACATGATACCTCATTTGGGTATTTTAGAGAGACTCATTAATGTAGACACAGATCCCTATGTCACCCGATGGATAACCAAATGGCTCACATATAGGACACATTAAATTAAAATGGGGGAATCCACCTCCAGCAATAGGTGCCCACAGGGTTCATAATGAGAACTTTCCTGTTTGGAATATTTCTCTGAAGTCAAGGAAAATGTAGAGAGCCTTTGGCTGACCACGCTGGCTGATGACTGCAAGCTGGGTACAATCAATGAATCCCCCGTAGATGTAAATATCCTGGAGGAGATTCTGACAGACAAATAACTGGGGTCAAACCATGGCCTAAAACTCACTGCACAAAAATGCATTATTATACTCTTTGGGAAAATGATCACCCCTGCAAATCACAACACTGATAACTCTCTCAAGATTAGAGTAGATCTGGTGATAAGGGACTTGGGAACTCTTAACAGTAATAGGATCATAGGAAGTTACTAGGCTAATGGCCTGATTGCCCTTAAAAGCCTAGCCAAAAGTTTACCCTTCTTGCCACGATTGGCACATATTGCCCCTGTCCAAGAGGGACACAGGTGAAACCTCCAGGGTGAATTTATGGTTACCCATCCAATCATCCTGACTGTGTTTGAAGATGACCAATGAGGTCCTGTGTTTGACATGAAATGGAAATCTATTCCAAAGGTGTGGTAACCTCTGGGAGACAAATCTATATCTACATCAGCTTCTATTGATGTCTCACAACAGGTTTAGGTCTTTAAAGCAAGTAACCCATGTGCCACGACTTGCAGATGTGCAACATTTCCAATAAAGCAGGATCAGAGATCACCTTATATGCAAGGCAGAGATCGCCTCTGAGTAGTCTGTATAAAGTAGAATAAACAGACAGTGACTTCAGCTGATCCGCATAGGATAGATACTGAAGACCTTGCATTTTCCTTGTGATGAACCTTTGTGGTCCCTCCAGTTACTACAAGTGCTTTGAAAGGTACATACCAGAATGGGAGTTGTACACAATTATTGACCTAATGAGTGAAGAGTACAGAGAGGTGATAACTTCTTTTCTTCTTGAGGCAGTGATCAAATAAAAGGTTGCTGTCAACCTGAGTGCCCAGATCTCTCACCACCGAGTGTGTACTTAGGGTGTTGCCATTGATGTGGTAATTTGCAGGTACATCACTCTTTCCAAAAGGAATGATAATGCATTTTTTGCATTGAGTTTGAGGCCTACACTTTGTCATGAATCATTTGTTTGAGTAAGGCCTTCTTGAAGGATATTGACATTATTTGGAGATTCTATGGCTGCTCCCAGTTTGCAGTCATCAGCAAACTTCGTCAGTCACAGTCCCTTGGTTTTAGTTTGTGCTTTGGAGAAATAGGTTCCAAACAGTAAAGGTCCTAAGACCAATCCCTGTGAAACACCACTGGTTACGTGTCTGCTGCTGTAAGTGGATTCCCTTATTTTGAATGTATGGGTTCTATCAGTGAGCCATTTCGTAACCCACCTTATGATATAAGGGTTGATATCTAGCTGGGTGATTTTGTCAATGATGCTTGAGTGAGAGATAGTGTCAAATGCCTTGGCTAGGTCTAGGTAGGCTATATGCACAGATTTCCTCTAGTCCAGGTCCCTGGTAACTGCCTTGAAGTCCACCAGGTTTAGCAGGCATGATCTTCCCTTGACAAATCCAAACTGGGTATGATCTAGTGTTTGAAGATTGCCTATATCTTTGTTGATAAGGTCTGTGATGAGTTTTCTACATGGCATTACAAATTAGGATAGTCAAATTAATAGGTCTATAGTTTTTGGGGTCAGTAGAAGCAACACCGTTGTGCAAGGAGATAATGGTGATTGTTTTCCATTCAGCGGCGATGAAGCCACTGCTTAGACTGTGATTAAAGAGTGTGCAATGGTGATGCTAATTCTTGTTTGAGCACATATAGGATGCAGCCTGGGATGCTATCAGGTCCCATAGATGCTGTGTTTTTGGTCTTAGCTAGAGAGGGCATTTACGAGTTGCTGTTTAAAGGTACAAGAAAAGGGACAGGTGGTGGGGATGTCATGGGGTACTTGTGGCAGGGACAAGGGAGTATGTGTTACCATTAATGACCAGTGCAGTGCAAAATTGGGCCTTACCTTTTAGGTTATGGATGTAACTGAAGAACACCTTATGGTTGTCCTTAGTTGAGGAAACTAACTTGGATTCATACTTTAGCCTGGAGGACTTCACATGAATTCTTACTTGCTTATTTAAGCTGAGGAGGGATTGTCTCCAATTTAGAGCTTGCTCCTTTTTACTCTAGGACAGCAATTTCTTCCTCTTATTGTAAAGCCTGCTTATGACAGTTGTTCACCAGACATGTTTGTCTTCCTTGAGCAGCTTGTTTAGGTCCTGACAGGTACTGCCAAGTCAATACAGTTATACAGTTGCTTGTATACAGTATTGGTGTAGAACTCAGCATAGTTACTGGTTCTGTCTGGGGGAGTGCATTGTAGCTATGTATGCCATTCCTTAGGAGATTATAATCTGCTTTGGAGAAGTTTTGTACTCTAGCTGCTGCTAAGGGGGCCAGGTATGGTCAGATCTCACCAGAGAGGAACTCACAGTGGGGTGCTACAGTGGTCTTCCATATTATTAAGCACCATATCCAGGTTATTGACACCCCTAGTGTGGGTGACATCCAGCTGGTCCAGGGTATTGGAGTTGACAAAGTTGATGAACCTTTGGGCAGCTGAGTTTGAGCATGAGTGATTTACCCAGTCAATGTTACATTAATTAAAGTCACCCAAAGCCATGGTGTTCAGATGTATCTTGATAGACTCTAGTTTATACAAATAGGCAATGTGGGTGTCCTGATTCATGGACAGAGTTCTGTTGCTAGTAGCAATGACTTAAATAGGTGAACTACCAATAGTTAATTGCACCTCAGGTCTCTCTGGGATGTCAAACTGTTTACCCATTTTGGAGGTGTGTTTATCCTTGATGAATATTGATGCACCTATTGATGCACCTTCTCCTTTAGTTTTCTTACCTTCAGATTGTGGTCTGAATGTGTGGAAGGAGGTGTAACATGATATGGCTGGGGTGCTCTCCACAGTCCTGAACCAGGTCTCCATCACTGCACAAATGTCTGCGTCCTACAGGGTGAGGACTGTTTCCAGTGAGTGCAGTTTCATGTTAAAACTCTTAGCGTTTATCAGCATGACCTTGATTTTTTTGGTTGTTATTTTTACATAGGGAGTTTTGTCCTTGTGACACTACCTAAATATGGTACTATGGAGGTGGCAAGAGCCTTAGCCAATAGCCAAAATCCCAGGGATGACAGACGAAGACCATCTCTGGCAAAGAGATGCATCAAGGCCTGTCGATCATGTCATGTGAAGCTCACAGATAATGGATCCCCTTGTAACAAGACCAACTAGATCGCCTGCAAAAGGCATAGTCTCCTGTGCTTAGAAAAGGCATAGTCTCCTGTGCTTAGAAAATCAGCCAATAATATTGAGGCTTTTGGCTGAGCCACCACTGGAAAGTAGACTTGGCTCTTCTCAAAAAGCCGATTGAAGACGTCATCGGCACTCTATTAACATCCCATTTCTCAGCCAAAAATAATAGCAAATATAGTGTCGCCTTACAGTAATGACGCTGTCAAGTTCGATTCTCAGCTAGAGCGTCTTCTGCGTGGAGATATGCGTGAATGGGCGTACCTTCGTTGAAGGTTGTGCTTCAGGGCTGGTAACTCAGCTCGTAAAAATCAACTACCAATCATTAGCGGACTGGAGTTCTGCTGTGGCGACCCCTAACCAGGAAAAGCAGAAAAGACGCAAACAAATAGTGCTGTCCTTGCAAACATCATTCAAAAAAGAAAAGGTAATAACTCTTTATTAAATTACATCGAGTCGCCAGCAAAAAACAGTGTTTGTTAGTCAACCTATAGTATTAGTACATTTTGCTGTGCAACCAATAGAAGGAATTAAGCCAAACCTTCTTAAAGAGCCAGTCGATGGACAGCTAACGGCACCTAATTTGCATATTGATTCTCGGGCAAAAAAGATGAGTGTTTCAAATACAAATCATTTGAAAAAGAGGAGCAGATGATCTTAAACGGTACATCACGGCCAACCTCCCCTAGCAACACAACACCACAACTATCCAGCAAAATCTCGCCTTGCCACTTGGAACCAGCCGTCATCATCCATCTAACATACCTATATATGTATATATATATATATATATATATATATATATATCTATGTCTAATCTACAAGACATTCACCCATCCAATCCTTATGAATCTGTTATATATTCAGTAAGCAAACAGCACTGCAATTACCTGATCTAAGGATCTAAACCTCGTCTGTGATATAAGCATAACATGCTGAAGGAACAGATGTGTTTCACAGATTACCCTTCTCTGGAACAGACTCCCCTCCATGTAAAACAGCACCCTTCTCTAATACTATTCAAATGCAATTTGGACCAATAGATGGGAAATTGTAAATTCACTCCTGGCTTGCCATCTCTGACATTTGAGCAGCTTGTATATACTCTAATGCACAGGCACAGACTGGATAGCTACATGGAGTTATTCCAAGTTCAGATTATTGTGAGTAAGGGCACCATTCAAGTCATAGCTAGTTATCGATCTCCCTCCATGAATCATGTTGTGCACAAGGCCTACTTGACCAAACTGGAGTCCATCCAAATATAGCTAAACACACTAGTCATGGGGGATTTCAGTTATCCCATCATCAACTGGGAAACCTACTCCAACCCTAACTCACTTGCACAAAACTTCCTTGACTTTAAGTAAAATACCCTGGAACAAATTGTTCAAGCTCCAACAAGAGAAAAACACATACTAGATCTTGTTCTCACTAATATGACAAACAGATGCAACTGTCGGACCCTCATTAGTTAACTCTGACTACAAGCCAGTCTCCTTCAAACTGGCATTAATACCAGAACTTGCAAAGGGTGAAGGCAGATTAAACTTCACCAAGGCAAATGATACCCTCCTAGTGGAGGGTATAAATGCATTCCAAGCCCCATTCCCAGCCGGAAGTAGCAACTACACCACAACTTACACTGAAGCCCTGTACAGTTACTTGTATAAGTGTATAGACTCAATTGTTCTAGGCAGAATCAAAGCCAGAGCCCAAGAAGATACAAGCCACCATGGTGGACATAGAGCATCAATAAACTTTACAACAAATGCAAAAACTGCCACCTAAGAAAACTAAGATGAAGACCCAACAATGGAAACCCCTCAACAGGCAAATACAACAACATATCAAATCCTCTAAGGGTAACTTTGAGCAGTCACAGCCAAGGATAACCATAAGGCCTTTTGCAGCTATGTGCATAGCCTAAAAGGTAAGACCCAAGAGTGTGCAAAGCTAGTGACTAATGAGCTTACACACTGATCCCACAGTGATAGCAAACCTGCTAGTGGACAGATTTGGTGAAAAATTCACTCCCTTATCCCCTCCAGACTTATCACAAACCTTGTCCTCACATATCTGAACAGCAGGTCATTAAAGGCTTGTCTAAGCCAAAAAAAAAAAAACACAGCCTCTATGGCACCAGATGGCATCCCAGGTTGTCTTCTAAACAAACAGAAGCATTAACTAGCATCGCCATTGCGTACCCAGTTTAATCATAGGCTTAACCACAGGCTTTGTTCCTGTGTAATGAAGAACAGTGACAAATTATTCCCCTACACAAAGGTAGCTTAGTGGCAGTCCCAGGAAATTATAGACCCATATGTCTGACCAACCTCATCTGTAAGGACATGGAATGTATGTATTATCATCATGGATCTCATGAATAAAGACATGAATGCCCTCCAAACCCTGGTTCCGACTCAGTTCAGATTCGTCAAGGGCAGATCCTGCCTGTTCAACCTGGTGGATTTCTTTGAACATGTGACCAGGGCTTTTGACATAATCCCACACTCGGGCATTACACATAAACTTAGCAAACTGAATGTAAATCCCTATGTTATAAGATGGGTTGCAAACTGGCTCACAAACTGGTCACACAATATCAAAGTGGGTGACTCTACATCAACCAACAGACATGTCACCAGCGGGGTGCCACAAGGGTCAGTGCTGGTCCCCCTACTGTTTGATATATAGTTCTCAGAAGTTTATGCCAAAACTAAGGGGCTATAGCCTATCAAGTTTGTGGATGACAGCAAACTAGGTACAATTATTGAATCCCCAGATGATGTCAGTTTACTTCAGGTGGGTCTTATGCAGACCAACAACAGCTGTCTTTGTCGTGGTCTCAAACTGAATGCAAATAAATGCGTCATCATTCCATTCATTAAAAGCAATGTCCATTCACACTGTGATGGCATCCTTATTTTGGGCCCGTAACCAAGGAGCCTCAATTCCCACCACTATCACCAGTGAGGGACATCCATTAAGAGCAAAGATAATTATACACAGTATTGCCAAACCCAGCTCTCCACACTAAACACAATTTCCCTTAAGAGCACACAGGGAGCACATTCCAGCTCTGTGGTTGGACTCACTTTCTCTCTCCAGACCCCTAACAACTCCACCATGACACCTTGGAGCGCTGTGCCCCTGGTCCCAATAGCTGACAGACACACTTTGATGTTTAGTTTTCACACACACATGGGAAATGATGGCACAGACTTACCAGCTGTGGCCTCTTCTGCCCAACTTCAAGGGTAACTGCTGCCACCAGTCAGCTATACAAAGGCTCTTATAAGGGTGCCCAATTATACTGTGAACAGTTAATATCAATTTTGTGCGACAAAAGCAGTGAGGCTTTCAGGAGCAGCCACAGTATCACTAAAATAAACTTAAGTACGCCCGAGCTGTTAAAAATATTATCAAATGGAGCAACCACAATGAAGTGTAATAGAAATATTCAATAATAAATAATAGAATATTTAATTACAATAAACACCAGAGTTTCCGTCACAGGAAAGATCAGAAAGATACCCAAACAGTTTCAATAATACTAGGAGCAACGGTTCTTATAAGAGAGTCTACAATCATATTTAGAGATGTTACCAGTACATGTAACTTCATACGGATTGCAGGAGGAGTCATTACTGGGCACATTGTGGGTGTTGCGAAGAGATCTTTTGGCTGACATCAAAAAGTGAAACAATACTAATTTCATGAACTCTAATCATACTTTGACGGGGTCCATTCCCATCATGGCATTAGAAACCCAAATGATTTGGGGAAATTAAAAAGAAAAATAAGAAAAATAACAGAGTTGAATAGGTTTCACAGATAACAGAAAACAATGCTCAACTAATCTCACTATATTTACTGACTAAGCTAAAGACTTACTGTTCTCTGATTACTCACTAAAGCAAGTCGGGCAGATAAATGCTGAGCTGATTACTCCAAAGGCAAGATGGAAGTTTCTCTCCCATTGTGAATGACTGATATGTCACTCTGAGAATGTCTGAGGAAACTCTCTGAGAATGTATGAGATAGCTGTGAGATCTTTCCCTCTCAGTTTCCATGGTTACTGCTGCTGCAAGAGTTCTGAGCTATCCCTCACTACTATCTAGAAAAATCATTACAGAATTATATCATCTCTTGTCACCTGACTCTGGTACAAGACACACACACAGAGTTTTGTTAAGATCTGATGCAACATCTCAAAGTTATAAAACAATTTCAAAACCAGCTGGACTGAGATTAGCTAAATATAACTCTGTCTGGACTTCACGTATATCCCTCTCTGTCCAACAAAACCCACTGTTGATCCATTTTTAACACAAGCAACTTTACAAATACATTTGAAGACAAACATCTACACAGATCAGTGTAAAAGTCAAAAATGACAAAAAATTATTTACAAAACTCCAGCTAATTATGCTAGCATATGTTATATATACTTTGGTTGTCTCTCCCTGGCACAGATGGCACTGCTTCACATCATCACACACACACACTATCAAACTAACAACAATACCCTATGTACCAATGAAGTGGTAAGGGTTCTGGGATCACAAGTACATTGTCACCTTAGCTTTGACCAACATGTATCTACTGTAGCAAGAAAGACTTTCTACACAGTACACTTGATTAGCAAAGGCAATGCCTCTACAGCAAAGAAGTTTATAACCCCCTATACTCATCACTATTCAGGTCCATAATTGAGTATGACACCCCTTTTGGCATGTACCATACAAAACACCTGCAGCGATTGGAGAGACCTCAGGGGTTTCTAACAAAGAAGATCAAGGGACTCCAACACCTGCCTTACACACACCGACTAAAGTCCCTGTTACTATACTGTGTATTGTGTAGCTTTCTTAGGGGAGACTTATACTTTGCATACAGAGCAACCTCCGACCTAAACCTAATGTACTTGCTGCACATCCATAAATCAAACGGGAATAGAGCTACCTCTTCCAGGGACATAAACATGGCCTGCGACATGAATAGGATGTGCTGGAGGGACAGATTCATCTCCCAACAAATGCCACATCTTTGGAATAGGATGCCAATTCATGCGAACCAGAGCACCTCTATGACACTGTTCAAAAGGAACCTGAGTGAGTGGACAGGGCACCGTAAAGTCTTACTGGGGATAGTGGCCACAACCCTCCTGGACATGGGCAGTCATTATTAAATACAATCCCTGAGTATTGACTAGAGTAGCTCTGTTATTACATTGTGATGAAATGGCTAGGCTTGAAATTACTTTTGGGTCAATAGCCTAGTAACCTCCAATTATCCTATATATGAAATTCATTCTAGTCCTAGGTCAATGATAATTATGAAAATGGAGGCATGAATGGCTAGGCTTAAAAAGGTTCTTTGGCCATTACCCTAAGTAAGTTTTTATAATCCTATAAGGGTTTTCTACAGGGGGTTGAAAATGGATGAAATTGTTTTCCTCAGAAAGTTGTACAATAAAAAACACGCTGCCAACCAGGAGTACAAATAATAACCAAAACTTGTTGCAGTGAAATGTAGGAAAAGGTAGGAAACCAATTAACAATGAGCTTCTCTTTAGAAAAGAAGCACCTTAATCAAAGTTCCATTTTTCCTGACCTTGTTAAATCTCCCAGCAAGGACAGCTACTAATAGGAGTCTGTTCATGTTATGTACTGCCTGATTAACATAAAATAAAAATAAATAAATAATAAAAATATATTACTATAGTCAGCTATAGTTCATAATACATTTTCAGCCAGTTTAGGTCTAAATGATTTAAATGTGAGAAAAGAACACTCACAAGTGATTATCTTTAAATGTGTGCAAATTGTTCCCTGTACAACACAAGCACAACCTATTAGCGCATCATTTTAGCCTTTATCTACCATCACCAATAGTTACAACACAAAAAGCACAGTCAGTTGGGGGAGGGGTGTACACAGCTGGGTTTCTGTAAAGATATGGGATACCATTTGTAACCCATCTCCATCTCGTTATTCAAGCCTCACTACTAAATATTTCATTTATTTACATGTGTATGTATGCATATATGTATTTATTTGATGTAATGAAACCAAAAAATAATCGGTTTTCGGGCCTAAACCATAAATGTCCAACACACATGCACACAAGCACCTCTAAACTCTCTTGAATTTGGAGGATCACATCTAATTTTTTCTCAGTCTCTTGTTCCATCCCTCCTAAATTTATAAATTATTTTGAGTTAATAGCACAAGTAAGAGTACCTAATATGGAACCCTTGGAGGTTTTGGTCTACTCTTAAAAATAATTCTTTCTCCAGGATGTCCCTCTAACCCCGGACCTTACCCAAACACATCACCTCAGGAAACCGCTACTATCCTCAATAAACACTTTTTTGACATCATCCAAACACTCGTGCCTTCCAGCTGTAGCACCACTTATTTGCCTACCCCTCCCAACCCTCCAGACAAACATATATTCTCCTTTCACCCTGTTCTTGCTTCCTACATCAGATCTCTTCTTCTAAAGCTCAAATGTTGCTCTTCCTCCACTGATAATCTACCTCCTATCTTCCTAAAACTTGCTGCTGAATCCATTGCCTATCCAGTATCTATTCTAATCAATAGATCAATTCAGGAATCCACCGTCCCCACCCTATGGAAATCTTTCTTCACTATTCCCCTACATAAAGGAGGAAACTCAACAGACCCATCTAACTACCAACCCATCACCATCCTATCCCCCCTCTCTAAGATTCTTGAAAAATGTATTCACTCACAGCTTCTTAACTACCTCCTCCTCCAGCATAACCTTCTCACTCCCACTCAGCGCGGTTTCAGTCTTAGCCACAGCACAACTACTCCCCTATCTTTCACAGGTATGATTGCTGAGGCCCAAGATAACAATAAACTCATTTCTGGTCTCTTCCTAGACCTTTCCAAGGTCTTTGATACAGTCTCCTACCCCCTACTGCTATCCAAACTTGCTAATCTCAACCTATCTTCTACCTGCCTTACATGGTTCTCCAGTTAC
>NC_056741.1:915110528-915133028 GCF_019279795.1 Protopterus annectens | reverse complement strand
CGTGATCTACATTTATACCTTGTTGCTAAGACTTGGGGACTCCTTATCTATATCCATCAGATCATATACCCTCCCTCCAGTCCTTCAAAACCATTTAGAAGTACTTCTTAGCCAAAGTCTGTCTTGGTTTTTGCCCAACCTCAGGATAATCATATTTCTAAATATGAACAACTTCTAATCATACCTTACAGTTCCTAACTCACCCTTTTCATTCACTTCCTAACTTTGTCTAGATAAAAATGGATAACTACCCAGTTAGGCTTTCCCAGTAGTCAGACGTCAGTAAACAAATGTCATGTTTGACCTTGGCCTTACAAATGTTTCCCCTGCCTACATCCCACTAATATAATATGACATAATATAATATAATATAACAATACAATACAATATACAACTTGTGATCACAACAGCTGCCCAACTGAAAACCAAGAAAAAAAATTACACCCAGATAATGAAATCTGTGGAAATAACTGGCCACCCACACTACAATAAAAATCATCAGACTGAAAAAATATGTAAGCAATATTACTGGTCATTAATTACTTCATATAGCTCAACTCTCCCTGATTTTGCCTCATGTTATTACCCTTCTTATAAAATGTTTTGATTTTTCTGGTAAATCACTGAAGATTACAGTCTGTAATGTCAAACATTACAGTTTCATACTTGTTTAGGAAATCCATGTTCAAAATCTGGTTGTTCTCCAACTAACATAAATGAGGGTAGTTAAAAGGGTAATCTAACAGTGTAGTACCTCGCAGGATGTGCAAAACAAACCCCGACCCTAACATGCCCACACCTTTTTTTTAATAAAAACTGTCACTCTGATGTGCGATTGTGTTTTCCTAAACAAGGAATATGACAATAAGATGCCACATTGTTAAATTTGTGAGCTCTACATACCCGTCTCATTCTCTCTGGAAGGTTATGGTTTTAAGATTATGAAGAACTTTATTTCACCTTCAGAATGGATAGGGATGCTGAAAACATCTTGCCATGGAATAAGGGAGCACATCTGTAACAAGTTACTGGCTCCTTTACTTCTGTTTTCTCAGTTCATTCTATATTTACATGTTTCTGTACTGGCCTCATTGGAGAGTAAAGTCATTAACTATTTCTTACATCTGCAAGTGATAGTGTTGCAGTCTCCCATTACCAAAGGACTCACCAGCAGATAAATGAAGAAATACATTATAGTTCAATATAGTTTGAAAGTCATTGTATAGCAGGCATTATTGAGTCATTTACATCAGAAAATGTGCACCAAGATGAAAACCGTTAATGGGAATTCTAGTAGAGAATAATGTAGAAAATCATTATATTTAAAGTAAGAGGGTTACCTAAACAGATGTGGGAGTGCTGAGGTAGGCTTCTGAGTAACATTTATGGAGCACATTTTGGCTGCTGAGTACAGCCCGTGTAACATGTAGTTACACATCTTCATAGCTTTTATGATACTGGTTACACAAATAGATGGTATCTGCAGGAATTGTGTAATTTATGTAATGGTGCAGTGAATAATTATTAAAAAGAAAGAAAATGTATATGTAATGACTGTTACTCAGATGTGCAATGAATGTAAGATGTCTTTCTAAAAACTGGTGTTTCTAAAAAACGTAATGGTGCAGTGAATAATTATTAAAAAGAAAGAAAATTTCTACGTAATGACTGTCACTCAGATGTGCGATGACCTGCCAATCAATGTGGACACGCCCTAACCTGCGTAGAACCGCCCGGAGGTACTACACTGTTAGATTACCATTAAAAGTTAGACATGATTTTGGACTTTTAAAGACTCAGGTGGTCATTAGTTTAGTATAAACCTATGAATCTACTAATTATGTACAGAGCATGGCACAACAATACACTGAATGCATCATTCATACTTATTTCTTCCTGCAACATATATTCCAAATTCAAAATTTGACATAAATAATGAAAGACAATTTAAATAACCTCATACATAAAAATTTAAATAAACCCTTTTTCCCCACTTTTAAAAAATTTCCCGAAATTTAAATTTATTTCTTGTTGAAGGAAATTTCCTTTTAACGGGAGAAAAACCCCCCGTTTTTTGAGAATTAAAAATTGGGGGGCCCCAAAAAATTTCCTTCCGCCAAAGGGGTAAAGGGGACAATTTTTGGTTTAAAAAACCCCAAAAAAATTTCTGAACTTTTTTTTCAAATACCAAAAAGGGAAAAGACCTTTTTTATTTTTAAAAAAAACCCCTAATTTTAAGAATTTAAAATTTTAAGGAAAATTTAAGAAGGGGGTTTTAACCTGCCGAGCAAAAAAAAAACAGGGTAAACTTCCGAAACCTTCCGCCAATTTTGTGGTACCCGTTACAATTTTTTTAAAAACCTCATTTAACCCAAAACCGGGGAAATTAAATGGACATTTTAAGGAGGGAAAACCTTTTTTGCAAATTTTTAAAAAATTTAAATATTTTAATTTTTTAAAAGGTTTTAAAATATTTAAACCTGAACTGGCAAAAAGTTTTTTTACCCCTACCCCCCTTTTTTTTTTGGGGAATTTTTCCTTGAAATGCCCTCACCTTTAAAACTAATTTTTCCCAAACATAGAAATTTTTTTCCCCTTACCCGTTTTACAAAAAGGGATCTAAACAAAAAAATTAATTTTTCCCGCCTTTCCTTTAAATTTTTGACTTTTTCTTCTCCCCCGTTTTTGGTTTAAAGCCCTTTAAAAAACGCTTTAACCAGCCCGTTTTCCCATTTCGCAAAACTTTTCCAAAATTTAAACACCTTTTAGAAAAAAAAACATCTTTTTAATTACTTTTTTTCACCAAACCCAAAATTTTTAAAATTTTTAAAAAAACCCGTTTAAATTTAAAAAAATGCTTTTTAACCCCTTTAAACTTTTTTTAAACCTTGGGTTCCACCCCTTTTTTTAGAATTTGTGGTCGCATTTTCCCCAAAAAATTAAACCAACCTTTGGGTTTTAAAATGTGATTAGGGCCCTTCTGTTTTTTCTAAAATGATTAATTTTTTTAACACTTGGGGTTTTCCCCAATTTTTTAATTTAAATTCAGGGCATTTTGGGGGGAAAACTGGGCTTTTTCAGCTGGGGTTTTTAAAGGCTTATTCAAAGAAATTTAAAGTTTTTACCAAGGGGCCGGCCAAATGGATTGGGCCCCCATCAAATTTTTTGGGTTAATTTACAATTTTCCAAACTCTGATTCAATTGTTTTTTAATCGGTTGTAAGATTAAAACACTTCAAAAACCGGATTGACTTGGGTTAGCCCTTTTTTAATTAAATTTTCAAAAAAATTGGTCAAAAAGGGTTTCTCCCAAAACCCGAAAATTAAGTAATATTTTTGGTTTAAATTGGGTTTAAGTTTTTTAATTAAAAACCCACAAGAAACTGGGTTTTCTGAGCTGGGGAATTTTTGGAAAAATGCCCAATAAACCTTTTATCCCTTTAAAGGACCCTTTTTGGGTTGTAACAACCCCCTTTTGGGAACGTTTTTTTAAAAATTTTTTTTTTTGAAATTTTTGGGGAACCACCAAAAAACGCTTTTCCGGGAAAACTAAGGGAAAAGGCTTTATAGGGAAAACTTTTTGCAATTGGCAATGTTTAATTAAAGGCGGAAATGAAATTTTTGAAATTCTTCCTGAATTTTTCCCCAAATTTTTTTAAAAAGGAAAAGGAATGAGGAAAAACCCGGTTCCCCGGGGGGGGCGAGGAATCAGATGGAAAAAAGGAAGTTGCCCGGAAATTTGTGGAAAAAAACTTTTTTTACTTGGAAAAAATTTACAATCAAGGTGACTGTCTGGCCAAACCCCGGGGGGAAAAGGAAGAAGTAAAAACCGGTTCCCCCATCGTTTAAGCAGGTGGTTTTAAAGGGAAAGCCCCTTCCCAAAAAAACGGAGGCCCGGCTTTGGGGAAAACCTAAAAATTACTTTGGGAAAACACCAGTTTAGGAAAAATTTTAACCTCACCAAGAAATGAGGAAAAAATTTGGGGGTTTTTTAAAAGGAAACCTGGAAAGGGGGTTCCCACAGGGCGGCCGGGGCCTTCTTCGTTTGGGTAACTTTTTTACGCCCCGGCCAACACAAAGGGACAATTTGGGCCCAAACCGAAAGGGGGGTTTCAAAGAAAACCCATTGTTAATTTTTTTAAAATTTTAACCACGAAAGGTCAAAATGAGACCCAAAAATTTTTAAAAACCTGGTTTTAAAAAACCAAAAAGGGGGTATACCCCTTTGGGAAAAAAATTTTTAAAAAAGGGAATTGAATTTTTAGGGGTGTTATTAAAACAAATTGGGGGGAAATTGGGGAAAACCTTTCGAACCTTTTGAAAAATTGTGTTTTGGGAAAAATTTTTTTTGGCAAAATTTAAAATTTCTTAAAGGGTTTTAAAAGGAAGAAAAAGGGCATTGTTTTAAAATTTCCCCTTTTTTAAAAATTTTGGGAATTATTTTTATTTAAAAAATGTTTTTTTGGGTTTTTTTTTTATTAAAAAATTGAAAATGGGAAAGGGAAAAAAGTAAATTTAAAAGAAAAGGGGTTTTAAGGGTTTTTTAAACAAAATTGTTTCCAAAAAATTTACAACTAGAAAAACCAAAAAGTTTGTCTTAAGTTGACAGGGACTTGTTTATTGGGCCCAAAACCATTTGGACCCCAAAAAAATGTTGGAAATGGGTTCCGAAAAAAATTAAACCCCCAAAAAACGGTAGAGGAAAATTTAAATTTTCCAAAGGGGAGGGGCATTTAAAACCCAAAACAATACCCCGAGGGAAAGATTTAACATTCCCGAAATGGTTTTAAAAAAATTTTGATGAATGGAATTTTGGGGAAAAATCCCCTTACCCCAGGGTTAACTTTGGTTTATTACAGAGGAAAAAGGGGGGGGTGGGACAAAAGGCCCAAATCCAAGGTAGGCGTAAATCCAAAAGGGCCCAATTTACCCTGGTTTTAAATTTAAAAATTAATAATTTATATTTCAAATAAATTTTTAATTTAACAAAAGGGTTTATATTGGTTTTAATTTTTATTTGGGAAAAAGGGTAACTTCAAAAACCTTTTGGCCCCCCAATTTAAAAATAAAAATTACCCCGAATTCAAGAAACCAAAAAAAGTAATTTTGTGGTTTTTTCATCCCCAATTTTAAAGTGGGGTTTATTTAAAAAAGGGTTTTTTTAAATTTTAGATTTCACGAAAATTTTTTTAAAAGAAAAAATTTAATTCCCTTTTTAAAATTTCCGGGGGGAAATTGCCCGCAGGTGTGGTAAAAACAAAAAAGTTTGAAAAAGAAAAATTTAATTTTTTTAAAGAATTTACCAAAGTCCCGATAAAAGGAAATTTTGAAAGAATTTAAAAAAAAATTGGCCTAAAGTTTAAAAAGAAAAACAAACCCATTACTTAAATTTTTTTTTTAGCCCCCCAAAATTTCCCCCTTTTATTTTTTCCAAAAAATTTATTAAAAGAACCCCCCTTTCCAATGCCTTTTTTTATTTTAAAAAATATTTTTACAATTTTAAATTGGAAAAATTTTATCATGGCCCTTTTTAAAATTCCCGGGGAAACATGATTTCCCCGTTAGGTCCAATTTTGAAATTTTTCAAAAGTCCAAAAAATTTTTTTATTTCCCAAAGGGGTTTTGGGAAGAAAAACTTTTATTCTTTTACAAAAGGTTATCCTTGGGCTAGGGGAATTCGACCCCCAAACTAATCCTTTAAAGAAAGGTATTTTGGAAAGAATTTCTTTGGGGCCTTTTGCCCCCCAAAACCTGGAAAAAAATTAAAAAGGGAAAAAATTTTTTTTCATTTTTTCAAAAAATTTCCTTTTTTCTAAATTTTGGTGAAATTTTTTTTGGGAAAGGGGGCCCCAGAAAAATTTAAAAGGGAAATTTTTTGCCCATACCAATTTAAGGGGACAACTTTTAAATTAATACCTCAAAAAAGGGATTTTTAGATCCCTTTTTTGACCAACCCCCATGGTTTGCTTGATATAAGGAAAACCACAATTTCAAACATTAATTAAATTTTGGGGTTCCCCCCCAAAACCCTTTTTGGTTGTTGGTTTTGGGCCCCCAGGGCCCCCCAAAAAATGGGAAAAAGCTTTCCGGTTTTGGAAAAAATACCCGAAGGGAAAAAATGTAAATTTTTGGGGGGAAGATTTGTTGGGGCCCAACTGGAGAAAAAAAGAAAAACCCCAAAGAAAAGTTTTTTATCCTTAAGGGGGGGGGGCCCAAACCAAAACCCGGGGAAAAAATGGTTTAAAACTTAAATTTTTAAAAATTGGGAAAATTTTCCCTTTAGGGAAAAAAAACCCCCCTTTTTAAATTTTCAAACTCCCTCAATTAAAAATTTTAAGGGTTTCCCTTATAAGGGAAAGGGAAAAAAGATTAAAAAAATGGGCTTTAAACCAGTGCCGTTTAAGAAAATTGGGTTGGCAATTTTTAAAAAAGGTTAGATTAAGGAACCAAAAGCCCAATATGCTTTTTTTGTTTTATTGGCCCCCTTTTAAAACAAAACAAGAAAATTCCAAAAATTTATAACACTTTCCAAAATTAAAAAAAAGAACAAATTCCCCTAAAAGAATCCGGATGGGGGAAAAACTTTTTTATGTTTGATCATAAAAACCCTAATTGGGAATTGGAAAACTCCCACAATAAAGAAAAAATTTAAAGGCAAATAATTTTGGATTTCCCTTTCCCCCTCCTTTAATTAAATTTTTTAATTAAGAAAATCAAAAGCATTGGAAATTTCCTTTTTTCTTTTAAACTAAATTTTATTTTAAATAAGGAAAAATTTGGAAAGGAACAATTTTGTTTGAATTTTTTTTTAAAGGTTCCCCCCAAATTAAACAAGTTTTTAAATTTATTTAAAATGTATTGGAAAAGTAGAAAGGGAAAACTGAAAATTTAATTTTTCTTTTCACCTTTTAAAACCCTTTTTTAAAAGAAGAATTTTTTGATGCCCAAAGGGAAGGGTTTTCAAAGTTTAATTTTAATCCTAAAGGGAAAAATAAATTTTTAAAAATTTTCCTTTAATTTTGGGGTTAAAATTTTTGGATTAGTAAAAAATTTTTTGGTTTTATGAAATTTATACCCGTGAAAAGGGAAAATGGATTAAAATTTTTTACGGGAAAATTTTGGAAAAAAAACTTTTGTTTTTAATTGTTATTTTGTTTCAAAAACCCCTTTCTGGGGGGTTGGGCGGTTTCCCCTTTAATTTTTTACCAAACTTTTAGGTTTTAGGGGTCCCAAGGTTTCCCATACCCCCAATCCCCCGGGGAAAAAGGGGAAACCCAGAATCCTTTGGGGTTTTTTTCCCCCACAAAACTTTTCCCCTCCAGGCAATAAAATTTTTTTTTAAAAGTCAAAATTTCCATTTTTTGAAACCCTTCCTCCCTGGTTTTAAAAAAAGGACTTGAGGGGTCCCATTAGAAAAACCCGGGTTTTTTGTTAGAGTTTTCCCCCAAAAATATGTTAGGCCAAAAACACTTTTAAAAATTGGCTTAATTTTTTCTTGTTATTAAAATTAATTTTTTTTAAAAATGTTAAAAGTTTTTGGGATGTTATTTTAACCCCGGGTTTTTCCTATTTGGTGGCCTTGAACCCCTAGTTCCTTTTTTGGAATCCCTTTTTTAAACCCAAAGAAAACCCAAAAAAAAGGGAAGAAAGGGGAATCTGCCTGCCCGAAGAAATTTTCTGACGACTCACCCTTTCTTGGGTTTATTCTTGGGCCCCAAACCTGGCAAAGGCTCCTTTTTGGGCCCCCGCCTTTAGGTTTCCCAAAGTCCGCCCCAAAAAAGGGAAAAACCAAAGGGGGGGGTTTTCCTTAACCCAAAAAGGATCCCCGGCTCAAGCCTCCGTCCGGGAAAATCCTCTAAAGCCCGCCAAACCGTCGGCTCCCTGTTCAGAGCTGCTGCTCGGCCGGAGCTCCCATGCCTCCTAAATCCGGTTCCTGGCTGGAACCGACACTTCGAGACCTCAGTCGGCTCCGACCTTGGTGTCGGAACCTTCTCTGAGCCATAAACATTCGAGGTCCCCCTCTTTAGAGTCCATGTCGTTACGACTCCCAAGATTTCCATTGCTTCAATCGGAGCGAAAGCCATAGGTCCCCACTCGTCTCAAGTCCTCCAGAGCTATCCGATCATGACTTCTGAGAGGTACGTGGTCAGTAAGGCTCCTAAGTCCGCAGACACACTGGCCAAAATGTTGGGACCAACCCCTTCTCAACAGACTGTGGCTATCCCTGTAATAGTTCTTCAACACTTCCTCCTCCGACTCTTCCACTGTGTTCGAAGCTGGAGCTCGTTGAGGCTCGAATCATCGGAACATCGGAGCCTGATACCATTAATCTTTCGGCTCCTCGTCGGCTCCGATCTCTTCATTGGTTCCATCCTTGGAGGGATCCGGACGCTATTGAACTCCACCGTCAGCTCCGAGGGGGCGAGTGGCATGGACCCTTGTCCAACCCCGTTCTCCCTCTCAGGCCTCAGCCACGCTTGGGTGAGCTCGGCCCCATCGGCCTTGGAGCCATCCCCCTCAGTGCCGGGAGGGGTTTACATCTCTTCGGAGCGGGGATCCTCTTCTCTGCCTGGTAGGGGCGCCTTCGAGGTCATGAGGAGCGTGCTGACTCCTGTCTCTGCCCCTTCGGCTCCTCCCACCATGGTGCCTGCATCGGTCTCTGTCCACCCTCCTGACCCCAAGCGTGGAGAACAGATGCTCCAGGTCGCCCCATTCGGTGTATCTTCCTCTTCCGCGGCCTCCCCTGATCATTCAGAGGAGCCCCTCCTCCCAGGAAGAGAAAAATGCAAGAGGAAACAATAGTCGACTCCCGGAGTCAGTCACGTCTGACACCGACTTGGAGGATTCTAGAAGGGTCCCCAAGGTCCCCCACTCTGAGGATGTCTCCTTTTTCAGACACATACTTGAGATCCTTAGGCAGAGGGGGAACTGGACTGCCTATAACCCTCTTCCGAGGATCAGTCGGCGTGCCTGGACGACATTTGGTTCTCGCCCTTCCACCTCCTGGGTGTCTCCGCCTTCGACCCGCCTTGTGCAAGTGGTGGCTCGGAAGGCCATGGGACAGCCCCGGACACAGTGGAACCAACTCCCCGCAGGCCCACTAAATTCATTACAGCCCCATCGTGACAAACAGTTTCTGACAAAGTGGTGTCCCTGTTGATGCCATGAGTGGTGGCAGCAGCCACTAAGAAGAAGTTATTGACCCTTCGTGCCTGTCCATCCATCTAATAAAGAATCTAGGACAATGGACAGGTGCCAGGAACGGATGTTTTCTTCAGCGACCTTTTCCATGCGCGGGTCGCTGAATTATCTGTGCCATTTCACCCGCCTTCAAAGGATCTTCTCGGAACTGGGTGATACCCTTCAGGATCCATCAGCTGCGGGGTCTCAGGAAAAGATTAACTCCCAGCTGGCGCAATTCCTTAACTCTGTAGTCAACTCCTCCATGCGGCTCATTTCTTATGCAGCCGATGGGGGCGGAAGGAAATAAGGAAATGCAGGTACAGGTGTGGCTTTGAGAAGACATGTCTGGATGCGGTTATGTAACTTTGTTGACCCCTTTAAGGCGTCCTTCACCAATACCCCCTTCGATGGTTCGTCTTTGTTTGGACCACAGGTGAAGGATACCCTTACCAGGTGTGAGCAGGAAGGCAAGACTCTCTCTGCCGTGGGAGTCCATTTTTCTACTCTCTCTAGACCATACCCTAAAGGTCAGAAGAGTGGAAAAATGTGGTTTTGGAAAACTCAGGGAGACGTGCCTGACACACATGGCGGGTTTCCCTCCAGGGGCAGAGGAGGGAACAATAATAGACGCCGCCCGAGGGGCAGTGGGGGTCCGTAAAATCAGGGTAGCAGGGAATCTTTCTCTGACAAACTCTTTCAGCACCCCTGAGGGGGCTGCCCGACTGTCCACCTTGAGGAGGCAGTCGGGGAAGATTGTCACTGTACCCAGAAGCCTGGCAACTCCTCACACAAAACAAATGGGTACGGTCTATCATATCCGAGGGTTACAAAATCCCCTTTGCCCACACCCCTGTGCAAACAGGTCCCTTCCAGATGTTCCACCCAGTCTACGGGAACAAGCAGTACTAGAAATTTCAAAACTGCTAGAAAAAGGGCCATCCAGCCAGTCCCAGCAGACCAGCAAGGATCTGGGATTTACTCCAAGTTCTTTTTGGTACCAAAAAAGACAGGGGACTGGAGACCCATTTTGGATCTCAGCAGCTTAAACGAATCTGTTCAAAGAACGAAGTTCCGGATGGTCACGCTTCAGTCCATTCTACCCTTTTTGGGTCAGGACAATTGATGCTCCATAGACCTTCAGGATGCGTACTACCATATCAAAATGGACAGACTCTCCAGGAGGTTTCTCCACTTCCGGCTGGGAGCTAGTCACTATCAATTCAGAGCCCTGCCCTTTGGTCTCACCACAGCCTTCAGGGTGTTCACCAAATGCATGGCAGTGGTTACGGCTCATCTGAGACGGCGAGGATTCCAGGTGTTTCCATATCTAGACGACTGGCTCCTAACTGCTTCCACCAGGCATCAGCTACTCCGAGCCAGGGATATTATACCAGCCAAACTTGCTCCGAGCTAGGTATCTCTATAAACTTCGAAAAGTATGCATTGTCACCTTGTCAATCTATAACTTTTATAGGCGCAATATTAAATACAAAAGAGCTGTCGGCAAAACTTCCCTTAGAAAGAGTATCAGACATCTCAACTAGCAAGCATGTTCAAACCTTACTACAGTGCAAGAGAATTCAGGCCAGATTTGTACTGAAAACCTTGGGTCTTATGGCAGCAGCAATCACGTTACTTCCCCTGACTCGTTTTCACATGCGGATTCTTCAATGGATGCTTTTTACCCAATAGTCTTTTCAACAGCTTCCGATGTCTCACAACATAATAATCACCCAATCATGCAAAGACCACCTTTCTTGGTGGATGGTCTCCTCTCAAGTACTTCAAGGCAGACCATTTGTTCTTCCTCCTCCTGTTGCCATGGTGACAACGGATGCCTCCCTGATTGGGTGGGGGGGCATTTTCAGGGCAAGACTGTCCAGGGCACTTGGCAACCCCTAGAGTACCACCTGCACATAAATGTCTTTGAGATGAGAGCAGTATTTTAGCGTTGCAAGCTCTTCAGGACTCTCTACCTACCGGGACTATTGCAATTCAGATGGACAATATGTCTGTAGTGTGGTACATCAACAAGCAGGGTGGAACCAGGTCCTATCCCTTATGTCGAGAAGCACTCCGACTCTGGCAGTGGGCGATCTCCTCTCAACGGTTTCTGATAGCAACGCACATCCCCGGGAAGTCCAACGTCATAGCGGACAGGTTAAGCAGAGCCATTCTCATGCCTCACGAGTGGTCTCTCAATCAGTTAGTAGTGGACAAAATTTTCCTCAGATAGTCAACCTTGCTGCGACCTTTTCGCAACCCCTCTCAACAGCAAGTGCGACGAGTTTTTCACTCTCTTCCCCCTCCCCGGCCACTCCCCCAGAGACACTCTAGTTCACGATTGGCCCCGGGGTCTTCTGTATGCATTCGCTCCTTTTCCCTTAATTCCAAAACTGATTCAGAAAGCGACCGAATTGGGATCCAGGATGATCCTCATTGCCCCTTACTGGCCTCGACAAATTTGGTTCCCATTCCTGCATCGTCACCTGCTGGAGCAGCCCTGGAATCTGGACCCAGTGCCAGACCTCTTGATCCATCAGTCGAGCGGGCTGCACCAGTCCCTTCAGTCTCTCAACCGCACAGCTTGGTTGCTCCACTTCCAGTCTTAGCCAGACTTCCACATATTTCTCAGCCAGTGCGTGAAATCATCCTTTCTTCGCACAAATCTACTACCAAAAAGACTTATGCTAGTAAGTGGAAACGTTTCTCTGTCTGGGCAGAGGCTAGAAATATAGACCCCTTTACGTTCTAGATTTTTGGCAGAACCTTTTCGAGTAGGTTCCTCATCTGCCACCATTAGAGTCTAGTTGGCTGCTATCGCTAATTTCCATGCTGGCCTGTCAGAGACCAGCATCATGTCCCACAAACTTTGTAAAGCTTTTCTTAAAGGGACTATTTTTCTTAGGCCCCCGGTTAAAGATCCCCATATCCGTGGGATTTGAATTCCTGATATTAACTTCATTGATTCTCTCCTCCTTTTGACCTGCGGCTTCCTGTTCCTTAAAATTACTCTCCTGGAAGTACTCTCTTCTTAGTAGCCATCACCTCAGCTAGAAGAGTGTCGGAACTTCTCATGCCCTCTGTATTCGTCTCCTTATCTTGTTTTTCACAAAGATAGAGTTTCACTCAGGACTAATCCTTCCTTTTACCCAAAATACCTTCTCCGAAAGACAAATCTGAATCAGGCTGTAATATTGATCTTCCTGTCTTTTTTCCTAACTATTCGAACAGAGCTGAACAAAAGTTGCAGTATTTGGATGTTCACAGGCAATTACATTTTTATTTGGATAGGACTAAACAAACAAGACTATCGGACCAACTCTTCCTGTCCTATGCTGAGGGCAAGCAGGGCCTGCCAGTTTTTAAAGTAACATTATCCAGGTGGTTGGCCTCTATTATTACTGTGATTCACCAACTGAGACATAAAGAACTCCCTAATTAAACCACAAAAAGCTCATTCCATTCAGAGTATTAGCTACTAACAGTAGCTTTTCAGTGCAAGACTTCCAATGGAATCTATTTTTTTGCTGCAACCACATACTCCTCATACTTTCATTTCACATTAAGCAAGTTGGATATGGCCTCCAGGAGTCGAGGCTGATTTTGGGTTCCACTGTGCTCAAGAGTCTGTTCCGATGAGCCACCCATGGGCTAAGGTGCTAGTCAGGATGACTAGTCCCATCCAGCAAGTTTTAATAAGCCCGAGATAGGCAACTTATTTACGTTAAGAGTTATAATTTCATAACGTTCCATGTTGAATTGTCTTCTTCTCTTCTTTCTTCGCCCCATCCTCCATCCCCCTAGCCTGGGCAGACTGAGAAGAATCCCCTTTGAGGCCTTCTTCTTCTGGTTGACTCTTTTCTAGGTTACGTCCTCCTCTGTTTTTAGCACTGTAGATAAACCTTGTAGTGGGGACAGGTGTTTCCATGGTGTTAGCTCTACAAAAACGAGATCTGGGTATCTGTTGCCTAGCATTGTGGGATATGGGGAAGCCTCGAGCTGGTAAATAGCTCTCGAGCTTTAGTAGAAGGCCGAGTCGGAGCTGAGGACCCGGCTCCCGAACCCATCCAGCAAGAAAGAAGGCGAGAAGAAGACAACTAACATGGAACGTTATGGTAGGTACATAACTTCTTATTACAATCCATAAATAGATACAATAACCAAGATCAGTTATAGTGGAGTGTAGGAAAAGGTAGGGAAATGATTAACAATGAGCTTCTCTTTAAATAAGATATTAAGCAACAGCAATAAACAGTCCACAAAGTACAGTTGTGCAAAATCTTACCATAGCAGTAGATATCCTTGCCTTCACAGCTGCAGTATTCTTAACTGTATCGGACTCCCTGTCGAGGAAGCGTGTCTGGCCAGTCTTCCAAAGACTTTGGAATTTAGAAGGTATGCTGAACATCACCATACACACCCTGCGTAGAGACTGGCATAAAGGCAGTGTTCAGGGTTACCAAAGACAGAACTGATTGCCCCAGGAGGAACACCTGTCCAAGGAACCCAAGAGGTAACGTGTACATCTAGAAAGGTAAAGAACTACTGGGATGGAGCAAATACTGCAGCAGTGAGGGAAAGGACATCTACCATTATGGTAAGATTTTACACAACTGTACTATGTCCTTACATTCACTGTTGCAGTATTCTTAACTATATGGGAGAGTGCCTAAGCTGAAGAGGAAATGGGGGGGGATAAAATAATCTCCTAAAAAACCATGAAGAACTGAACTAGCCAAACCAGCCCTAGTTCTGAACTAACCAAACCAGCCCTAGTTCTAGAGATACCATCCAACTTGTAGTACTTGGTAAAGGTATGCACAGAAGTCCAGGTAGCTGATTCAAGAATGGAATTAGTATCTAAGCCTTTAAAAAAGCACCAGAAGATGCCACAGCTGTAGTAGAATGAGCCTTAGTTAAAAAAGGAAGGCTCTTGCCATGATAAGTGTAACAAAAGGAAATATGTCAGAAATCCAAGAAGAAATAGTCTGCTTCGATACAGCAAGCCCCAAAAATCAGGATGAAAAGAAGCAAATAACTGATCAGATTTTCTGATAAAAGTTTATTTGGCTATGACCAAGGCTAAGTTGCCTATGCATCTCCAAAGTATGCAGCACCCTCTCACTGTCAGTTTTCGTAGACAGGAAAAAAGTAGGCAGATTAATGGGCTGATTGCAAGATAGCTCATTAACCACTTTTGGCATAAAAGGAGGATTAGTGTGCAAGGACACTCTGTCCTCATGAAAAATCAAAAAAGGAGGAGGAGCCATAAGGGCCTGCAACTCAGACACCCCTCTGGCAGAAGTAAGCGCTAACAAAAGAACAGTCTTCCAGGAACAGTGTTGCAAGAAAGCTGAAGCAGCAGGCTCAAAGGGAGCCTGAGTCAACTTCTCCAAAAACAAAATTAAGATCCCAGGGAGGAGGAACAGGCTTCTCTGGAGGTCTAATATTAGCCACCTTTAAGAAATTGTTTCACCTCAAAATCTAGCAGCTAAACGAGGAGAAAAAGGTGGACAAGCAGAGGTAGCTTATAGGCGGGGCCTTAATAAAATAATAGGCCAAACCAGCATTGAGTAACTCACACAAATAACAGAACCAAAGGGTCATCCTCAGTAAGTGGTTACGAGAGCGACACCAAAAAAGAAAACCTCTTCCATTTGGATAAATAGTATTTCCTAGTCATAGGTTTCCTGGCCTCTTACAGGATTTGCAGCACGTACTCAGAAAAAAGGTGTCCATGAGGAATCAAAATCCTATCATCCACAGTGTCAGTTGAAGCATGGACAGGTTGGGATGGATGACAGATCCCTTGTCTTGTGTGAGTAGGTCCACCCTGTGAGGTAACTTGTGATGATTGCCCTTGGCTAAATGCAGAAAAGGGAACCAATGCTGTTTCGGCCAAAAGGGAATCACCAACAAGATTTTGGGAGCATCCTGTTGTATTTTGAACAGGACTTTCGGAATGAGAGGAAGGAGAGGGAATGCATAAAGAAACATCCCCTTCAAAGAGAATGAGAGGGCATCCACCTTCTATACCAGAGGACATGGGACTCTGGCACAAAGCAGAGGAAGCTGTCTGTTCAGAGGGGAGGCAAAAAGATCCCCTTGAGGAGTACCCCACTGGTGGAAAATGTCCAGAAACACATCCCTGTGAAGCATCCATTTGTGGGACTAAGTTAAGGATGTCTCAGAGTGTCTGCCACAATGTTCTGACTGGAAAGGATATAAACTGCCTGAAGAGTCACTGGACACTTGATAGCAAGATCCCATACCAGAAATGTCAACCGGCAAAGATAAGATCTCTTTCCTCCCCATTTGTTGATATCTCACCTCACCATGGTATTGTCTGTGAATACCTTGAGAGGCCCTGGAGAAGAGAGAGACTGAAAGGCCTGAAGAGCCAGCAGAAGAGCTCTCATCATTTTGACATTGATGTGCTCTTTCTGCTGACAAGGCGACCACACCCCCTGTAACTTTAGGGAGCCAAAAGTTGCCCCCCTTCCCATGGCTGTGGCATCTATGAATAATTCCTGAGAGGGAAGAGGGAGATTAAAAGTCATCCCTGTATTCAAAGACAACTGCTGAATCCACCAGAGAAGTTCCTGCCTGAGGCAAGGAAGAAGACTAACTACAAATTCTAGAGGATGAGCATGTTGAAGCCACACTAATTTCAGAAACCACTGAAACTTTCTCTCATGAAATTTGGTCAGAGGGAGCATCAGAATGATGGATGCCATGAAACACATAACTCTCAGAAACTCCCTGTGGGTAATGCAAGCCAGATGAAGAGTGTGAAAGAAAGAAATGAGAGTCAAAGCCTTTGGAGGAGGCAGCAGTCATGCAAGCCTTGGCATCATCTGAACCCTGCAACTCAGAAAAAACATGATCTTGAGAAGGAGTCAGAGAAGACTTTTTGAAATTTATAGTGAACCCCAGGCTCTGAAAAAAGGGATATGGCAAACTGAAGATTTTGCCAAAGGGTCTCTGGAGAGGACACCTGAATCAACAGGTCATCCCAGTACGGAAATATTTGGATTCCTTGAAGTCTGCAAAAGGCAATCATAGGAGCAAGCCATTTGGTGAACACACTTGGGGCAGTAGAAAGGCTAAAGGGCAAAGCAGAGAACTGAAAATAGCAGGAAGCAATAGAGAAATGCAAAAACTTCCTGAAAAAAAGGACAGCTCGGACTATGGAGATAAGCATCCTTGAGGTCCAGAGACACCATATAGGCCTGAGGGGAGCAAGAGAGGAAACAGAATCTGAAGGGACAACATCCGAAAGGAAGGTACCTTTTAGAAAAGTGTTTATATAAGAGAGGTCTAGAATAGGTCTCCAAGTGCCCTCTTTTCTGGGCAGTAGAAAGTCAGGAGTAGAACCTTTTCCCCCTTTGGGATACAGGCACATTTTGAATTGTACCCGGAGACGAGTTCTTGAAGAACCTCTTGTGAAAAGAGAAAATGTTCCCCAGACGGCTGAGGAATGCCCGTAAATGGAGGACAGGATTTCCACACCATGAAGTACCCTTGACGAATGATTGGTAGAACCGAACAATCCTGACTGATCTCAAGCCAAGCCGAAAGAGAAAGGCAAAGAGAAAGAGGAATGTGGTTGGGAATGGATGGATAGTTACACAGCACCTGGTTTGTCCAGAAAGGAAGGCTTTGGAGTCCCTGAAAATTGAGTAACCTTAGTAGAAGGAGTCCATTCAGCACTCTTCTTGCCTTTAGTAGAAGGGTAGTATTGCTTACAAATGAAGGCAGGCTTAGTAGGGTAGTTTCTCTGAAATTTAGCCACAGGAAAAACCAACACGTTTATGTTCCTGTAAGGGATTACCATTATCCTGAAGGGACTTAAATCAACCAGCAACAGTTTCCCCAAACAAAAGTTTAGAATCCAGAGGAGCATCCATCAACGTAGCTTTAATACCATCACGTAGACATTGAAGCCTAAGCCAAGAATACCTCCTCATAACTGAACCAAAAACAGCAGCCCTAAAAAGAGGTATCCACTGCATCATATCTATATTTAATAGAATGATGAACGACTTGAGAGGAAGTCCCTAGGAAGCAAAGAACAGAGGTTTTACCCTCAGAGTCTGAAAAATCAGAAATAAGTTGACAGGCCTGAGAAACAGAGACCACACATACCTAGACATATGGGTGTGATAATTAGGAGTCCTAAAAGCTAGGGTAGCAGAAGTCTAAACCTTCTTACTCAACCTTTCCATAGTTCTGCTATCCTTGTCAGAAGGGAATAACTTGGGCGAAGGAAGCAACTGCAAAGGCTTATCAGAGGCTATGTGCAGTGCCGAAGGGTCAGCTGTAGGACATTTATATAAAAAAGTACTGAAGGGTCAGCTGTAGGACATTTATATAAAAAAGAACAATCCTCAGGGACCCTATAAAACCTTTCAGGCTTCTTTGCAGCAGGGGGAGAGAATCGGGTATCTCAGAGACATTGGAGAAAGCATCCAGTAAATCAGCAAAGACAAGAGGACGAGCCACTGGGTTAGGACAGTGCAACCGCAACAACTCATAGTACCTTTTATGGATATCAGAGACCCGAGTGCAATCCCACTTAAATAATCCATCACTGCTAGAGAGTGTCCTCACATGCTGAAATTTCCTCCAAAGGAACATCAGGAAAAATAGATTCCTCCTCCTCTGACCCATAGTCCAAAGGAAAAGGAGTTTGAGTAGAATAAGTTAGGGATTTGTAAGAACAATCTGACATATCTTCTGAAGAATCCTGGTCTCTAGGCCTTTTAAGAGGAGTAGTGGACCAAGCAGGAGCAGTAACTGAAACCCTATGAGGAGGCTTTAAGGACATTAAGGTAGAAAATAACCCCTGAGTAAAAGCCTGCCACTCACTTTGTGGATCATTTAGAAGCAGAAGAAATATGTTTAACTTTTTGTATTTCATTTTTAATGGAACGTCCTGAGAAGACTCAGATTCAGTTCAACAGTCGAGAACCATAGCGGGAACTTCTTCACCAACTATAAACTGAAGAATTCTCCAAGGCCCCACAGAAAAAAATCAACCATGGTTCCCTTCCGAACTTATGAGATGGATGCCTGCAAAATCCTCTTCAGACGTGCTGTCAGCTGGATCCTCACCGGCTTCCAACATGGTTGCAGCAGAGAAATCCGACAACACAGCTGGCGAGCTTCTGGCTTCATAATAACCACAGGAGAAACACCTAGCAAAGGCTGGACAGCAGAAGATTCCATTCATACCTTTTTCACCTTCTTCCCTAAAGAATACAACCTGGAGGTACAGGAGATTCCTTCCACTTAGGCATATCTTTAGCGAAGTAGACTAGAAGCTGGTTCTCTGGGTACAAGGAAAGGGAAGAAAGTCTACTGTCTGGCGAAGGGTTTCTCAGAACAAATACCTGACAAATAAAAACAAGACATATGGTCATGAGAAGCGCCTAACTTTAAAAAGACACCTATTGTTTCCAGTCTCTAGGGCACAATCTGTCTCCCCACACTGGCATTTACCCTTCCACAAATTACAGCATTAACCTCCAAGGAGCACAAAAACAAGAAAAAAAACAAAATCTGGCAGAACGGGCACTTATCGTGCAAAACAAAAGGCATATAGGAAGTCCCTTGGAGTTTCAAAAATGCATCCATCTGTCATAAATCGGATGCAGGTAAACAGGCCAGTGCTGTAAAAGATATGTTTAGACTGGCAGCAAAGA
This sequence comes from Protopterus annectens, assembly GCF_019279795.1. Taxonomy (NCBI): domain Eukaryota; kingdom Metazoa; phylum Chordata; order Ceratodontiformes; family Protopteridae; genus Protopterus; species Protopterus annectens. Next base: position 915,114,136 of record NC_056741.1, on the reverse strand, counting down.
AGTTCTGTTTTTGGTAATCCTCAATGTCACCTTTATGCCTTATGTTATGCAGGGAAAGAGAAGATTGACATTTGGCATACCCTTTCAAATTCAGAATTCTTTGGAGAAGACAGGTCAATGGACTTTGTGCTTGTGGCAGGGAATTCAATATAGTTAAGAATACTGCAGCAGCAAATGTAAAAGACATCTTCAAATGTTACTGGAGAAACAAACTCATTCAGGTTTAGTCACCGAATTAACTTGGCTTTAATTTATAACTGCTTTTCTCCACCAACTGGACTTCATCAGATCAACTTTTTAACACTGATTACAATTGCATTGTATATTTCATGATGAAGTCTTAGAATTCAAGTCCGGCTGTAACATCCACAATATTGACATAGCTAGTAGTTATGCAAGAGTAATATACATGAGCACTAACCTGACAGTTCCTAGAAAAACTAAACAAAATGGGCAACTCAAGACAACATTATCATGGTGATCCACATACATAATCAAACAATATAACAATAAACAATAGAAACAAGCATCTTAGAATATACAACAAAATTAAAATCTCACAAATCAAAGTCAGAATTAAAAGTTGTTGAAGGTACTGACCAAATTTGATCATGACTGCAAATTGGCTGTCATCCTCAAATTTCCTTCTGACATACAGAAGGTGTAACTTGAACTTACACATGCTAATAGCTGGAAGTCACAAAATAAGCTAGAACTAAATGCTAAAGGCCTACAAACTTATTGCATTGGGAAAACACATTACTTCATCCAGTTTATAGTATGAAGACGCACATCCCATTCCAAAACAAAGATGTTGTGAGAGACCCTGGAACATGGATTGATACCGTCCTTTCCTTTGATCATCATGTTGCAACAGTGGTTAAGATATCCATTCTATCTGGCACAGCTGATCACAAAGGGGCTCTCTTGTAGATCAAAAGAAGTCCTGACTCCTGTATATTCTGCACTAATCAGGACCATCATAGAATGTAATGCCATGTTAGCTATAGCTAGTAGTTGGAGAGATGTTAGATGCTCGTCACAAAAAAAAAAAAAATATATATATATATATATATATATATATATATATATATATATATATATATCACAGGCCTAGAAAAACCAAGCTACGCTACTAGGAGAGGCTGGAGGCTCTGTCCCTGCATTAAGTGCCTCACAGACTCCATAGAGGAAATGTGTGCCTTGCAAAAAGAAGGGTTTTGACATTTTTTTAATACCTCCAGAAAATCAAAGGCTACATTGAGCCAAGAAAAATTAACTATTCAAAGTTCTTATACACAAGACAAATTTTGATACTTATGTCCAAATAATTCATCATGGTTGTGAGATGAGAAATTAACAAAAATCAGCTATTACCACAATCCACCAAGATTACACGAGTGTATACTTATTTGCTTTGTGCAATTACCAGTGTACACATCTGCTACTACAACTTTTCAAATATACACATGTACATCATCTTGTGAGGCAAGGCAACAGAATATTGCTGCATATAAATAAACACTTATGTGAAAACATCAAAGCACACATCATATTTGCCAGAAGATGAGCAAGAATATGACAGAAAGGCTGTCATCTCAAATACATTGCCCTATGATAGAAAGGCTGTCATCCCAAATACATTGCCTATTCACATCTCCAAATATGTGTCCCCAGCCCTCAAAACATATACTCGTTTACAGATTATAATTACTCACAGCAGTGAATACTGTAAAGGAAGCCAACAACATTGATAGATAATATGATAAAAAAAAAAAAATGAACCAAATTATTATCACTTACATCACTGCAAAGATGTACCCAGACTGTTTATGCACAGTAATATATATGAGTAATAGCATAGACATGGAATTCTAATATTGGAAATTACAGAAACACAAGAAAAATCCTGCATCCTAGGTCTTCTGCTGCTTGCACACTGTCTATGATTCCAGCTTGCTTTGAATTATATAAAACCCAACTTTTTGAGAAACCTTGAGACCTTAACTAGGCTGGGAATGGGGGATTAATCAATAAATAGTAGTCCCATTTTTTCCAGTGAGCCTGTTAACTCTCTTACTGTGGATTTAATATGCAACAAATCATCTAAGAAAGCTACAGGTAGCAGCAGCCATGTTCCCATGTCCACTTCACAAACAAGACACGATTAATATTAAATAACACATGTATACACACACTCACTCAACATGAGCAAATACTGTAATTTGACACCAAACAAAAATCACAGAATGACTTCCTGTTGGAATGTGAGAATGTGAAGTCTAAAACAAGTCCATAACTACTCAGAAGAAGAAAAAAAAAATGAAATAAAAATAATCCCAAAGTGGGGAAACCCTTGCTCACACACGCAAATACATGCCTTCTGTTCCCAAACCATAAAGTTAAAATAGGAAACTAGGTCCACAAATCCCAGTACACTACATAAACATTAGATTCCATAGAAACATATTGCAACAAATGTACCCTTAACATGTAATTTGTATTTGCTTCTTCCTCTAATTTGCATGCATACGATACAAAAGCTGAAAGTCAGTGAATTCATCACCGTTCAAGAAAAAGTCTCTCTTAGAAGTAATAAACGCGTTTACATACCTACAATATTCAGAAGATGTCACTGGTACGGTCCTGCATATCGTGATGTTGCAGCAGTCTTCTACCAAAGCTGATGTTCTGTTTTTGAAACGGTCCCTCAAAAGAACTTCACCCAGTGTTCTATTTTCAAAACAGAGTCATAATATCATAATTCATTCCTCAAAGAGTTTTAAACTCATGAATTCCTTCCTTCCCCATAAAAAGCTAGATCCATCCTTTTTGCAATTATCGACAAAAATACAGTAATAAAAAGATTGCACTAAACTTGACTCCAACTTTTCCTCTGACTGTGATTACTCTAATTATGCAAAACATTTTAAAATTCGAAAATATACCCCTCCAATAATGTCTTCTTTACTATGTCTTACACACTGAAACTGCTATCTTTTTGCTGATTCACACCTCATTTCACACCTATTGTGGAATTCCCTTTGCTGCATTTGCTACTGGAGTAAAAGTATGCATAATAATTAGGTAGTCAGTACTCAACCACATTCCAAAGTAACCTAAATTTGAGGGATTCAGCTAGCAAATGCATAGTTTACGTTTGAAGAAAGTAAGCACTGAAAACAAATGTGCCACCAAATATACTCAAATAATGCAGTTGTCTCATCATGTAACCCCTTATAAAATGATGTTAGTCAGTGTTAGATCATGGGAAGTTACCAGGGTAATGGCCCTAGATCCCTTACAAGCCTAACCAAGTTCTATCCTTATTTCCATGATCAGCACCTATTGCCCCTGTCAAGAGAACAGGTGAAACCCCAGGAGTATTATTTATGGTTACCCAGCTGATCGTCCAGATTGCATTTGAAGAGGGTCAATGAGGTGCTCTGTTTGACATGAAGTGGGAGTCTGTTTCAAAGGTGGGTAACATCTGGAACAAATTTATCCCTCCAGCAGGTTCTATTAATGTCACATACAAGATTAAGGTCTTTAGCATGAGTAACCAGTGTACCATTTGACTGGGGGATATGCAGCATTTCCAATAAAGT